>NC_058521.1:8155685-8451606 GCF_904849725.1 Hordeum vulgare subsp. vulgare | reverse complement strand
AAACTGGCCCGAAATGAACAAAACACCAAGTTTTTTTTGATGTCTCAATAGCCTGCACAAGGTTCATGGAGCATTACCAATCGACCCGGAACCGGAACCAATGCACTATAGACCACGAAATTGGACCAAAACGTCATAAACACCTAGTTTCTGCGACGTCTCGGTAGCCGTGCACAGGGTTCATGGAGCATCGAAAATCGTCCCGGGACCCCAAAACAGTGCGCTATAACCCATGAAATTAGCCCGAAACGACAAGAACGCCATGTTTTTGTGATGTCTTGATAGTCGTGCACACGGTTCATGGAGCATCAAACATGGACCCGAGACCCCAAAAAGTGCGTTATAGCCTAGGAAACAGGCCCCATCTACAAAAACACCATGGTTTTGCGATGCCTCGATAGCCGTGCAAAGAGTTCATGAAGCATCAAAACTCGACCCAGGACCCCAAAACAGTGTGTTCTAGCCCAAGAAACTGGCATGGAATGATAAAAACACAGAGTTTTTCCAATGTGTCGATAGCCGTGCACAGTGTTCGTGGAGAATCAAAAATCGACACGGGACCCCCAAAACAGTGCGCTATAGCCCACGAAACTAGCCCGAGACGACAAAAACATCGATTTTTTGGAATGTCTTGATAGCAGTGCACACGGTTGATGGAGCATAAAAAATTGACGCGGGACCCCAAAAATAGTGCGCTACAGCCAACGAAACTAGCCTGAAATGACCAAAACACCGAGTTTTTTGGATGTCTCGATAGCCTGCACAATGTTCATGGAGCATTACCAATCGACCCGGAACCCAAAACAATGCACTATAGACCACGAAATTGGCCTGAAACGTCATAAACACCTAGTTTCTGTGACGTCTTGGTAGCCGTGCACAGGGTTCATGGAGCATCGAAAATCGTCCCGGGACCCCAAAACAGTGCGATATAACCCACGAAATTAGCCCGAAACAACAAGAACGCCATGTTTTTGTGACGTCTCGATAGTCGTGCACACGATTCATGGAGCATAAAAAATCGATCCAGGACCCCATAACAGTGTGCTATAGCCCACGAAACTGGCCCGAAACGACAAAAGCACCGAGTTTTTGGGATGTCTCGCTAGCTGTGTAGTGGTTTCATGGACCATGAAATATCGACCCGGGACACCAAAACAGCATGTTATAGCCTGAGAAACTGGCGTGAAACGACAAAAACACCGAGTTTTTCAGATACGTTGATACCCATGCACACGGTTCATGGAGCATCAAAAATCGACCCGAGACCCCAAAACAGTGCGCAGCCCACGAAACTGCCCCAAAACGACAAAAAAACAAAGAGTTTTCGTGACGTCTCGATAACCGTGCACAGGTTTCATGCAGCATCAAAAATCGACCCGAAACCCCAAAACAGTGCGCTATAGCCCACGAAACTAGCCCGACATGACAAAAACATCGAGTTTTTGGAATGTCTCGATAGCAGTGCACACGGTTGATGGAGCATAAAAAATCGACCCGGGACCCCAAAACAGTGCGTTGTTGCCGACGAAACTCGCGCGAAACGACGAAAACAATGAGTTTTTTGCATGGTCTCGATAGCCATGCCCAGGGTTCATGGAGCATCAAAAATCGACCCGGGACCCCAAAATAGTGCACTATAACCCACGAAAGAGGCTCAAAACAACAAAAATGCCAAGTTATTGCGATGTCTCGATCGTCGTGCACACGGTTCATGCAGCATAAAAAATCGACCCGGGATCCCAAAAAAGTGCGCTATAGCCAACGAAACTGGCCGAAATGACCAAACACCGAGTTTTTGGATGTCTCGATAGCCTGCACAAGGTTCATGGAGCATTACCAATCGACCCGGGAACCCAAAACAATGCACTATAGACCACAAAATAGGCCCGAAACGTTATAAACACCTAGTTTCTGCGATGTCTCGGTAACCGTGCATAGGGTTCATCGAGCATCAAAAATCGTCCCGGGACCCCAAATCAGTGCGCTATAACACACGAAATTAGCCCGAAACGACAAGAACGCCATGTTTTTGTGACGTCTCGATAGTCGTGCACACGGTTCATGGAGCATAAAAAATGGAAAACACGCCCCAATCGACAAAAACACCATGGTTTGTGATGTCTCGATAGTCGTGCAAAGAGTTCATGAAGCATCAAAACTCGACCCCGGGACCCCAAAACAGTGTGGAGCCCAAGAAACTGGCATGAAATGACAAAAACACAAAGTTTTTCGATGTGTCGATAGTCATGCACAGTGTTCGTGGAGAATCAAAAATCGACACGGGACCCCCAAAACAGTGCGCTATAGCCCACGAAACTTGCGCGAAACGACAAAAACAATGAGTTTTTGCGCCGTCTCGATAGCCGTGCACATGGTTCATGGAGCATCAAAAATCGACCCGGGACCCCAAAACAGTGCGATATAGCCCTCGAAACTGGCCCGAAATGTTAAAAACAAAGTGTTTTTGCGACGTCTTCACAGCCGTGCACACGGTTCATGGAGCATAAAAAATCGATCCGGGGCCCCATAACAGTGCGCTATAGCCAACGAAACTGGCGCGAAACGACAAAAGCACCGAGTTTTGTGGATGTCTCGATAGTTGTGTAGTGGTTTCATGGAGCATGAAATATCGACCCGGGACACCAAAACAGCGTGTTATGGCCCGAGAAACTGGCGTGAAACGACAAAAACACCGAGTTTTTCAGATACGTTGATACCCGTGCACACGGTTCATGGAGCATCAAAAATCGACCCGGGACCCCAAAACAGTGCGCAGCCCACGAAACTGCCCCGAAACGACAAAAAACAAAGAGTTTTTGTGACAGCTCGATAACCGTGCACGCGGTTCATGGAGCAATCAAAAATCGACCCGGAACCCAAAACAGTGCGCTATAGCCCACGAAACTAGCCCGAGACGACAAAAACATCGAGTTTTTGGAATGTCTCGATAGCAGTGCACACGGTTGATGGAGCATAAAAAATCGACCCGGGACCCCAAAACAGTGCGTTGTAGCCGATGAAACTTGCGCAAAACGACAAAAACAACGAGTTTTTGCATCGTCTCGATAGTCGTGCACAAGGTTCATGGAGCATCAAAAATCGACCCGGGACCCCAGAACAGTGCACTATAACCAACGAAAGAGGCTCAAAACAACAAAAACGCAAAGTTATTGCGATGTCTCGATCGTCATGCACACGGTTCATGTAGCATAAAAATCGACCCGGGACCCCAAAACAATGCACTATAACCCACGAAACAGGCTAAAACAACAAAAACGCATAGTTATTGCGATGTCTCGATCGTCGTGCACACGGTTCATGCAGCATAAAAAACGACCCGGAATCCGAAAATAGTGCGCTATAGCCAACGAAATTGGCCCAAAATGACCAAAACATCGAGTTTATTGGATGTCTCGATAGCGTGCACAAGGTTCATGGAGCATTACCAATCGTCCCGGGAACCCAAAACAATGCACTATAGACCACGAAATTGGCCCGAAACGTCATAAACACCTAGTTTCTGTGACGTCTTCGTAGCCGTGCACAGGGTTCATGGAGCATCGAAAATCGTCCCGGGACGCCAAAACAGTGCGCTATAATCCACCAAATTAGCCCGAAACGACAAGAACGCCATGTTTTTGTGACGTCTCGATAGTCGTGCACACGGTTCATGGAGCATCAAAAATGGACCCGAGACCCCAAACAGTGCGTTATAGCCCAGGAAACTAGCCCAGTCGACAAAAACACCATGGTTTGCGATGTCTCGATAGCCGTGCAAAGAGTTCATGAAGCATCAAAACTCGATCCGGGACCCCAAAATAGTGTGTTCTAGCCCAAGAAACTGGCATGAAATGACAAAAACACAAAGTTTTTCCGATGTGTCGATAGCCGTGCACAGTGTTCGTGGAGAATCAAAAATCGACACGGGACCCCCAAAATAGTGCGCTATAGCCCACGAAACTCGCGTGAAATGATAAAAACAATAAGATTTTGCGACGTCTCGATAGCCGTGCACAAGGCTCATGAAGCATCAAAAATCGAACCGGTACCCCAAAACAGTACGCTATAGCCCACAAGAGTGGCCCGAAATATTAAAAACAAAGGGTTTTTGCGACGTCTCGATAGCCGTGCACATGTTCATGGAGCATAAAAAATAAATCCGGGACCCAAAACAGTGCGCTATAGCCCACGAAACTGGCCCGAAACGACAAAAACAACGAGTTTTTGCATCGTCTCGATAGTCGCGCACACGGTTCATGCAGCATCAAAAATCGACGCGGGACCCGAAAATAGTTCGCTATTGCCCACGAAACTGGCCCAAAACGACAAAGAAACACCGAGTTTTTGGGATGTCTCGATAGCCTGCACAGGGTTCATGGAGCATTAAAAATCGACCCGGGAACCCAAAACAGTGCACTATAGATCACGAAGTTGGCTCGAAACGTCATAAACATCGAGTTTTTGTGACGTCTCGGTAGCCGTGCACAGGGTTCGTGCAGCATTGAAACTCGACCCGCGGCCCCAAATATTGCGCTATAACCCACGAAATTAGCCCGAAACGACAAGAACGCCAAGTTTTTGAGACGTCTCGATAGTCGTGCATACGGTTCATGGAGCATCAAAAATGGACCCAGGACCCCAAAACAGTGCGTTATAGCCCACGAAACTGGCCCCAATCGACAAAAACAACAAGTTTTTGCGACGTCTCGATAACCGTGCACAGGGTTCATGGAGCATCAAAAATCGACCCGGGACCCCAAAACAGTGCGCTATAGCCCACAAAACTGGCCCGAAATGTTAAAAACAAAGTGTTTTTGCGACGTCTCGATAGCCGTGCACACGGTACATGGAGCATAAAAAATCGATCCGGGACCCCATAACAGTGCGCTATAGCCCACGAAACTGGCCCGAAACGACAAAAGCACCGAGTTTTTGGAATGTCTCGATAGCTGTGTAGTGGTTTCATGCAGCATGAAATATCGACCCGGGACCCCAAAACAGCGTGTTATGGACCGAGAAACTGGCGTGAAACGACAAAAACATCGAGTTTTTCAGATACGTTGATACCGTGCACATGGTTCATGGAGCATCAAAAATCGACCCGGGACCCCAAAACAGTGCGTAGCCCACGAAACTGCCCCGAAACGACAAAGAGTTTTTGTGACTTCTCGATAACCGTGCACAGGGTTCATGGAGCATCAAAATCGATCCGGAACCCCAAAACAGTGCGCTATAGCCCACGAAACTAGCCCGAGACGACAAAAACATCGACTTTTTGGAATGTCTCGATAGCAGTGCACACGGTTGATGGAGCATAAAAATCGACCCGGGACCCCAAAACAATGCGTTGTAGCCGACGAAACTCGCGCGAAACGACAAAAACAACGAGTTTTTGCATCGTCTCGATAGCCTTACACAGGGTTCATGGAGCATCAAAAATCGACCCGGGACCCCAAAACAGTGCACTATAACCCACGAAACAGGCTCAAAACAACAAAAACGCAAAGTTATTGCGATGTCTCGATCGTCGTGCACACGGTTCATGCAGCATAAAAAATCGACCCGGGATCCGAAAATAGTGCGCTATAGCCAACGAAACTGCCCGAAATGAACAAAACACCAAGTTTTTTTGATGTCTCAATAGCCTGCACAAGGTTCATGGAGCATTACCAATCGACCCGGGAACCGGAACCAATGCACTATAGACCACGAAATTGGACCAAAACGTCATAAACACCTAGTTTCTGCGACGTCTCGGTAGCCGTGCACAGGGTTCATGGAGCATCGAAAATCGTCCCGGGACCCCAAAACAGTGCGCTATAACCCATGAAATTAGCCCGAAACGACAAGAACGCCATGTTTTTGTGATGTCTTGATAGTCGTGCACACGGTTCATGGAGCATCAAACATGGACCCGAGACCCCAAAAAGTGCGTTATAGCCTAGGAAACAGGCCCCATCTACAAAAACACCATGGTTTTGCGATGCCTCGATAGCCGTGCAAAGAGTTCATGAAGCATCAAAACTCGACCCAGGACCCCAAAACAGTGTGTTCTAGCCCAAGAAACTGGCATGGAATGATAAAAACACAGAGTTTTTCCAATGTGTCGATAGCCGTGCACAGTGTTCGTGGAGAATCAAAAATCGACACGGGACCCCCAAAACAGTGCGCTATAGCCCACGAAACTAGCCCGAGACGACAAAAACATCGATTTTTTGGAATGTCTTGATAGCAGTGCACACGGTTGATGGAGCATAAAAAATTGACGCGGGACCCCAAAAATAGTGCGCTACAGCCAACGAAACTAGCCTGAAATGACCAAAACACCGAGTTTTTTGGATGTCTCGATAGCCTGCACAATGTTCATGGAGCATTACCAATCGACCCGGGAACCCAAAACAATGCACTATAGACCACGAAATTGGCCTGAAACGTCATAAACACCTAGTTTCTGTGACGTCTTGGTAGCCGTGCACAGGGTTCATGGAGCATCGAAAATCGTCCCGGGACCCCAAAACAGTGCGATATAACCCACGAAATTAGCCCGAAACAACAAGAACGCCATGTTTTTGTGACGTCTCGATAGTCGTGCACACGATTCATGGAGCATAAAAAATCGATCCAGGACCCCATAACAGTGTGCTATAGCCCACGAAACTGGCCCGAAACGACAAAAGCACCGAGTTTTTGGGATGTCTCGCTAGCTGTGTAGTGGTTTCATGGACCATGAAATATCGACCCGGGACACCAAAACAGCATGTTATAGCCTGAGAAACTGGCGTGAAACGACAAAAACACCGAGTTTTTCAGATACGTTGATACCCGTGCACACGGTTCATGGAGCATCAAAAATCGACCCGAGACCCCAAAACAGTGCGCAGCCCACGAAACTGCCCCAAAACGACAAAAAACAAAGAGTTTTCGTGACGTCTCGATAACCGTGCACAGGTTTCATGCAGCATCAAAAATCGACCCGAAACCCCAAAACAGTGCGCTATAGCCCACGAAACTAGCCCGACATGACAAAAACATCGAGTTTTTGGAATGTCTCGATAGCAGTGCACACGGTTGATGGAGCATAAAAAATCGACCCGGGACCCCAAAACAGTGCGTTGTTGCCGACGAAACTCGCGCGAAACGACGAAAACAATGAGTTTTTGCATGGTCTCGATAGCCATGCCCAGGGTTCATGGAGCATCAAAAATCGACCCGGGACCCCAAAATAGTGCACTATAACCCACGAAAGAGGCTCAAAACAACAAAAATGCCAAGTTATTGCGATGTCTCGATCGTCGTGCACACGGTTCATGCAGCATAAAAAATCGACCCGGGATCCCAAAAAAGTGCGCTATAGCCAACGAAACTGGCCCGAAATGACCAAAACACCGAGTTTTTGGATGTCTCGATAGCCTGCACAAGGTTCATGGAGCATTACCAATCGACCCGGGAACCCAAAACAATGCACTATAGACCACAAAATAGGCCCGAAACGTTATAAACACCTAGTTTCTGCGATGTCTCGGTAACCGTGCATAGGGTTCATCGAGCATCGAAAATCGTCCCGGGACCCCAAATCAGTGCGCTATAACACACGAAATTAGCCCGAAACGACAAGAACGCCATGTTTTTGTGACGTCTCGATAGTCGTGCACACGGTTCATGGAGCATAAAAAATGGAAAACACGCCCCAATCGACAAAAACACCGTGGTTTGTGATGTCTCGATAGTCGTGCAAAGAGTTCATGAAGCATCAAAACTCGACCCGGGACCCCAAAACAGTGTGGAGCCCAAGAAACTGGCATGAAATGACAAAAACACAAAGTTTTTCCGATGTGTCGATAGTCATGCACAGTGTTCGTGGAGAATCAAAAATCGACACGGGACCCCCAAAACAGTGCGCTATAGCCCACGAAACTTGCGCGAAACGACAAAAACAATGAGTTTTTGCGCCGTCTCGATAGCCGTGCACATGGTTCATGGAGCATCAAAAATCGACCCGGGACCCCAAAACAGTGCGATATAGCCCTCGAAACTGGCCCGAAATGTTAAAAACAAAGTGTTTTTGCGACGTCTTCATAGCCGTGCACACGGTTCATGGAGCATAAAAAATCGATCCGGGGCCCCATAACAGTGCGCTATAGCCAACGAAACTGGCGCGAAACGACAAAAGCACCGAGTTTTGTGGGATGTCTCGATAGTTGTGTAGTGGTTTCATGGAGCATGAAATATCGACCCGGGACACCAAAACAGCGTGTTATGGCCCGAGAAACTGGCGTGAAACGACAAAAACACCGAGTTTTTCAGATACGTTGATACCCGTGCACACGGTTCATGGAGCATCAAAAATCGACCCGGGACCCCAAAACAGTGCGCAGCCCACGAAACTGCCCCGAAACGACAAAAAACAAAGAGTTTTTGTGACAGCTCGATAACCGTGCACGCGGTTCATGGAGCATCAAAAATCGACCCGGAACCCAAAACAGTGCGCTATAGCCCACGAAACTAGCCCGAGACGACAAAAACATCAAGTTTTTGGAATGTCTCGATAGCAGTGCACACGGTTGATGGAGCATAAAAAATCGACCCGGGACCCCAAAACAGTGCGTTGTAGCCGATGAAACTTGCGCAAAACGACAAAAACAACGAGTTTTTGCATCGTCTCGATAGTCGTGCACAAGGTTCATGGAGCATCAAAAATCGACCCGGGACCCCAGAACAGTGCACTATAACCAACGAAAGAGGCTCAAAACAACAAAAACGCAAAGTTATTGCGATGTCTCGATCGTCATGCACACGGTTCATGTAGCATAAAAATCGACCCGGGACCCCAAAACAATGCACTATAACCCACGAAACAGGCTAAAACAACAAAAACGCATAGTTATTGCGATGTCTCGATCGTCGTGCACACGGTTCATGCAGCATAAAAAACGACCCGGAATCCGAAAATAGTGCGCTATAGCCAACGAAATTGGCCCAAAATGACCAAAACATCGAGTTTATTGGATGTCTCGATAGCGTGCACAAGGTTCATGGAGCATTACCAATCGTCCCGGAACCCAAAACAATGCACTATAGACCACGAAATTGGCCCGAAACGTCATAAACACCTAGTTTCTGTGACGTCTTCGTAGCCGTGCACAGGGTTCATGGAGCATCGAAAATCGTCCCGGGACGCCAAAACAGTGCGCTATAATCCACCAAATTAGCCCGAAACGACAAGAACGCCATGTTTTTGTGACGTCTCGATAGTCGTGCACACGGTTCATGGAGCATCAAAAATGGACCCGAGACCCCAAACAGTGCGTTATAGCCCAGGAAACTAGCCCAGTCGACAAAAACACCATGGTTTGCGATGTCTCGATAGCCGTGCAAAGAGTTCATGAAGCATCAAAACTCGATCCGGGACCCCAAAATAGTGTGTTCTAGCCCAAGAAACTGGCATGAAATGACAAAAACACAAAGTTTTTCCGATGTGTCGATAGTCGTGCACAGTGTTCGTGGAGAATCAAAATCGACACGGGACCCCCAAAATAGTGCGCTATAGCCCACGAAACTCGCGTGAAATGATAAAAACAATAAGATTTTGCGACGTCTCGATAGCCGTGCACAAGGCTCATGAAGCATCAAAAATCGAACCGGTACCCCCAAAACAGTACGCTATAGCCCACAAGAGTGGCCCGAAATATTAAAAACAAAGGGTTTTTGCGACGTCTCGATAGCCGTGCACATGTTCATGGAGCATAAAAAATAAATCCGGGACCCAAAACAGTGCGCTATAGCCCACGAAACTGGCCCGAAACGACAAAAACAACGAGTTTTTGCATCGTCTCGATAGTCGCGCACACGGTTCATGCAGCATCAAAAATCGACGCGGGACCCGAAAATAGTTCGCTATTGCCCACGAAACTGGCCCAAAACGACAAAGAAACACCGAGTTTTTGGGATGTCTCGATAGCCTGCACAGGGTTCATGGAGCATTAAAAATCGACCCGGGAACCCAAAACAGTGCACTATAGATCACGAAGTTGGCTCGAAACGTCATAAACATCGAGTTTTTGTGACGTCTCGGTAGCCGTGCACAGGGTTCGTGGAGCATTGAAACTCGACCCGCGGCCCCAAATATTGCGCTATAACCCACGAAATTAGCCCGAAACGACAAGAACGCCAAGTTTTTGAGACGTCTCGATAGTCGTGCATACGGTTCATGGAGCATCAAAAATGGACCCAGGACCCCAAAACAGTGCGTTATAGCCCACGAAACTGGCCCCAATCGACAAAAACAACAAGTTTTTGCGACGTCTCGATAACCGTGCACAGGGTTCATGGAGCATCAAAAATCGACCCGGGACCCCAAAACAGTGCGCTATAGCCCACAAAACTGGCCCGAAATGTTAAAAACAAAGTGTTTTTGCGACGTCTCGATAGCCGTGCACACGGTACATGGAGCATAAAAAATCGATCCGGGACCCCATAACAGTGCGCTATAGCCCACGAAACTGGCCCGAAACGACAAAAGCACCGAGTTTTTGGAATGTCTCGATAGCTGTGTAGTGGTTTCATGCAGCATGAAATATCGACCCGGGACCCCAAAACAGCGTGTTATGGACCGAGAAACTGGCGTGAAACGACAAAAACATCGAGTTTTTCAGATACGTTGATACCCGTGCACATGGTTCATGGAGCATCAAAAATCGACCCGGGACCCCAAAACAGTGCGTAGCCCACGAAACTGCCCCGAAACGACAAAGAGTTTTTGTGACTTCTCGATAACCGTGCACAGGGTTCATGGAGCATCAAAATCGATCCGGAACCCCAAAACAGTGCGCTATAGCCCACGAAACTAGCCCGAGACGACAAAAACATCGACTTTTTGGAATGTCTCGATAGCAGTGCACACGGTTGATGGAGCATAAAAATCGACCCGGGACCCCAAAACAATGCGTTGTAGCCGACGAAACTCGCGCGAAACGACAAAAACAACGAGTTTTTGCATCGTCTCGATAGCCTTGCACAGGGTTCATGGAGCATCAAAAATCGACCCGGGACCCCAAAACAGTGCACTATAACCCACGAAACAGGCTCAAAACAACAAAAACGCAAAGTTATTGCGATGTCTCGATCGTCGTGCACACGGTTCATGCAGCATAAAAAATCGACCCGGGATCCGAAAATAGTGCGCTATAGCCAACGAAACTGGCCCGAAATGAACAAAACACCAAGTTTTTTTGATGTCTCAATAGCCTGCACAAGGTTCATGGAGCATTACCAATCGACCCGGGAACCGGAACCAATGCACTATAGACCACGAAATTGGACCAAAACGTCATAAACACCTAGTTTCTGCGACGTCTCGGTAGCCGTGCACAGGGTTCATGGAGCATCGAAAATCGTCCCGGGACCCCAAAACAGTGCGCTATAACCCATGAAATTAGCCCGAAACGACAAGAACGCCATGTTTTTGTGATGTCTTGATAGTCGTGCACACGGTTCATGGAGCATCAAACATGGACCCGAGACCCCAAAAAGTGCGTTATAGCCTAGGAAACAGGCCCCATCTACAAAAACACCATGGTTTTGCGATGCCTCGATAGCCGTGCAAAGAGTTCATGAAGCATCAAAACTCGACCCAGGACCCCAAAACAGTGTGTTCTAGCCCAAGAAACTGGCATGGAATGATAAAAACACAGAGTTTTTCCAATGTGTCGATAGCCGTGCACAGTGTTCGTGGAGAATCAAAAATCGACACGGGACCCCCAAAACAGTGCGCTATAGCCCACGAAACTAGCCCGAGACGACAAAAACATCGATTTTTTGGAATGTCTTGATAGCAGTGCACACGGTTGATGGAGCATAAAAAATTGACGCGGGACCCCAAAAATAGTGCGCTACAGCCAACGAAACTAGCCTGAAATGACCAAAACACCGAGTTTTTTGGATGTCTCGATAGCCTGCACAATGTTCATGGAGCATTACCAATCGACCCGGGAACCCAAAACAATGCACTATAGACCACGAAATTGGCCTGAAACGTCATAAACACCTAGTTTCTGTGACGTCTTGGTAGCCGTGCACAGGGTTCATGGAGCATCGAAAATCGTCCCGGGACCCCAAAACAGTGCGATATAACCCACGAAATTAGCCCGAAACAACAAGAACGCCATGTTTTTGTGACGTCTCGATAGTCGTGCACACGATTCATGGAGCATAAAAAATCGATCCAGGACCCCATAACAGTGTGCTATAGCCCACGAAACTGGCCCGAAACGACAAAAGCACCGAGTTTTTGGGATGTCTCGCTAGCTGTGTAGTGGTTTCATGGACCATGAAATATCGACCCGGGACACCAAAACAGCATGTTATAGCCTGAGAAACTGGCGTGAAACGACAAAAACACCGAGTTTTTCAGATACGTTGATACCCGTGCACACGGTTCATGGAGCATCAAAAATCGACCCGAGACCCCAAAACAGTGCGCAGCCCACGAAACTGCCCCAAAACGACAAAAAACAAAGAGTTTTCGTGACGTCTCGATAACCGTGCACAGGTTTCATGCAGCATCAAAAATCGACCCGAAACCCCAAAACAGTGCGCTATAGCCCACGAAACTAGCCCGACATGACAAAAACATCGAGTTTTTGGAATGTCTCGATAGCAGTGCACACGGTTGATGGAGCATAAAAAATCGACCCGGGACCCCAAAACAGTGCGTTGTTGCCGACGAAACTCGCGCGAAACGACGAAAACAATGAGTTTTTGCATGGTCTCGATAGCCATGCCCAGGGTTCATGGAGCATCAAAAATCGACCCGGGACCCCAAAATAGTGCACTATAACCCACGAAAGAGGCTCAAAACAACAAAAATGCCAAGTTATTGCGATGTCTCGATCGTCGTGCACACGGTTCATGCAGCATAAAAAATCGACCCGGGATCCCAAAAAAGTGCGCTATAGCCAACGAAACTGGCCCGAAATGACCAAAACACCGAGTTTTTGGATGTCTCGATAGCCTGCACAAGGTTCATGGAGCATTACCAATCGACCCGGGAACCCAAAACAATGCACTATAGACCACAAAATAGGCCCGAAACGTTATAAACACCTAGTTTCTGCGATGTCTCGGTAACCGTGCATAGGGTTCATCGAGCATCGAAAATCGTCCCGGGACCCCAAATCAGTGCGCTATAACACACGAAATTAGCCCGAAACGACAAGAACGCCATGTTTTTGTGACGTCTCGATAGTCGTGCACACGGTTCATGGAGCATAAAAAATGGAAAACACGCCCCAATCGACAAAAACACCATGGTTTGTGATGTCTCGATAGTCGTGCAAAGAGTTCATGAAGCATCAAAACTCGACCCGGGACCCCAAAACAGTGTGGAGCCCAAGAAACTGGCATGAAATGACAAAAACACAAAGTTTTTCCGATGTGTCGATAGTCATGCACAGTGTTCGTGGAGAATCAAAAATCGACACGGGACCCCCAAAACAGTGCGCTATAGCCCACGAAACTTGCGCGAAACGACAAAAACAATGAGTTTTTGCGCCGTCTCGATAGCCGTGCACATGGTTCATGGAGCATCAAAAATCGACCCGGGACCCCAAAACAGTGCGATATAGCCCTCGAAACTGGCCCGAAATGTTAAAAACAAAGTGTTTTTGCGACGTCTTCATAGCCGTGCACACGGTTCATGGAGCATAAAAAATCGATCCGGGGCCCCATAACAGTGCGCTATAGCCAACGAAACTGGCGCGAAACGACAAAAGCACCGAGTTTTGTGGGATGTCTCGATAGTTGTGTAGTGGTTTCATGGAGCATGAAATATCGACCCGGGACACCAAAACAGCGTGTTATGGCCCGAGAAACTGGCGTGAAACGACAAAAACACCGAGTTTTTCAGATACGTTGATACCCGTGCACACGGTTCATGGAGCATCAAAAATCGACCCGGGACCCCAAAACAGTGCGCAGCCCACGAAACTGCCCCGAAACGACAAAAAACAAAGAGTTTTTGTGACAGCTCGATAACCGTGCACGCGGTTCATGGAGCATCAAAAATCGACCCGGAACCCAAAACAGTGCGCTATAGCCCACGAAACTAGCCCGAGACGACAAAAACATCGAGTTTTTGGAATGTCTCGATAGCAGTGCACACGGTTGATGGAGCATAAAAAATCGACCCGGGACCCCAAAACAGTGCGTTGTAGCCGATGAAACTTGCGCAAAACGACAAAAACAACGAGTTTTTGCATCGTCTCGATAGTCGTGCACAAGGTTCATGGAGCATCAAAAATCGACCCGGGACCCCAGAACAGTGCACTATAACCAACGAAAGAGGCTCAAAACAACAAAAACGCAAAGTTATTGCGATGTCTCGATCGTCATGCACACGGTTCATGTAGCATAAAAATCGACCCGGGACCCCAAAACAATGCACTATAACCCACGAAACAGGCTAAAACAACAAAAACGCATAGTTATTGCGATGTCTCGATCGTCGTGCACACGGTTCATGCAGCATAAAAAACGACCCGGAATCCGAAAATAGTGCGCTATAGCCAACGAAATTGGCCCAAAATGACCAAAACATCGAGTTTATTGGATGTCTCGATAGCGTGCACAAGGTTCATGGAGCATTACCAATCGTCCCGGGAACCCAAAACAATGCACTATAGACCACGAAATTGGCCCGAAACGTCATAAACACCTAGTTTCTGTGACGTCTTCGTAGCCGTGCACAGGGTTCATGGAGCATCGAAAATCGTCCCGGGACGCCAAAACAGTGCGCTATAATCCACCAAATTAGCCCGAAACGACAAGAACGCCATGTTTTTGTGACGTCTCGATAGTCGTGCACACGGTTCATGGAGCATCAAAAATGGACCCGAGACCCCAAACAGTGCGTTATAGCCCAGGAAACTAGCCCAGTCGACAAAAACACCATGGTTTGCGATGTCTCGATAGCCGTGCAAAGAGTTCATGAAGCATCAAAACTCGATCCGGGACCCCAAAATAGTGTGTTCTAGCCCAAGAAACTGGCATGAAATGACAAAAACACAAAGTTTTTCCGATGTGTCGATAGCCGTGCACAGTGTTCGTGGAGAATCAAAAATCGACACGGGACCCCCAAAATAGTGCGCTATAGCCCACGAAACTCGCGTGAAATGATAAAAACAATAAGATTTTGCGACGTCTCGATAGCCGTGCACAAGGCTCATGAAGCATCAAAAATCGAACCGGTACCCCAAAACAGTACGCTATAGCCCACAAGAGTGGCCCGAAATATTAAAAACAAAGGGTTTTTGCGACGTCTCGATAGCCGTGCACATGTTCATGGAGCATAAAAAATAAATCCGGGACCCAAAACAGTGCGCTATAGCCCATGAAACTGGCCCGAAACGACAAAAACAACGAGTTTTTGCATCGTCTCGATAGTCGCGCACACGGTTCATGCAGCATCAAAAATCGACGCGGGACCCGAAAATAGTTCGCTATTGCCCACGAAACTGGCCCAAAACGACAAAGAAACACCGAGTTTTTGGGATGTCTCGATAGCCTGCACAGGGTTCATGGAGCATTAAAAATCGACCCGGGAACCCAAAACAGTGCACTATAGATCACGAAGTTGGCTCGAAACGTCATAAACATCGAGTTTTTGTGACGTCTCGGTAGCCGTGCACAGGGTTCGTGGAGCATTGAAACTCGACCCGCGGCCCCAAATATTGCGCTATAACCCACGAAATTAGCCCGAAACGACAAGAACGCCAAGTTTTTGAGACGTCTCGATAGTCGTGCATACGGTTCATGGAGCATAAAAAATGGACCCAGGACCCCAAAACAGTGCGTTATAGCCCACGAAACTGGCCCCAATCGACAAAAACAACAAGTTTTTGCGACGTCTCGATAACCGTGCACAGGGTTCATGGAGCATCAAAAATCGACCCGGGACCCCAAAACAGTGCGCTATAGCCCACAAAACTGGCCCGAAATGTTAAAAACAAAGTGTTTTTGCGACGTCTCGATAGCCGTGCACACGGTACATGGAGCATAAAAAATCGATCCGGGACCCCATAACAGTGCGCTATAGCCCACGAAACTGGCCCGAAACGACAAAAGCACCGAGTTTTTGGAATGTCTCGATAGCTGTGTAGTGGTTTCATGCAGCATGAAATATCGACCCGGGACCCCAAAACAGCGTGTTATGGACCGAGAAACTGGCGTGAAACGACAAAAACATCGAGTTTTTCAGATACGTTGATACCCGTGCACATGGTTCATGGAGCATCAAAAATCGACCCGGGACCCCAAAACAGTGCGTAGCCCACGAAACTGCCCCGAAACGACAAAGAGTTTTTGTGACTTCTCGATAACCGTGCACAGGGTTCATGGAGCATCAAAATCGATCCGGAACCCCAAAACAGTGCGCTATAGCCCACGAAACTAGCCCGAGACGACAAAAACATCGACTTTTTGGAATGTCTCGATAGCAGTGCACACGGTTGATGGAGCATAAAAATCGACCCGGGACCCCAAAACAATGCGTTGTAGCCGACGAAACTCGCGCGAAACGACAAAAACAACGAGTTTTTGCATCGTCTCGATAGCCTTGCACAGGGTTCATGGAGCATCAAAAATCGACCCGGGACCCCAAAACAGTGCACTATAACCCACGAAACAGGCTCAAAACAACAAAAACGCAAAGTTATTGCGATGTCTCGATCGTCGTGCACACGGTTCATGCAGCATAAAAAATCGACCCGGGATCCGAAATTAGTGCGCTATAGCCAACGAAACTGGCCGAAATGAACAAAACACCAAGTTTTTTTGATGTCTCAATAGCCTGCACAAGGTTCATGGAGCATTACCAATCGACCCGGGAACCGGAACCAATGCACTATAGACCACGAAATTGGACCAAAACGTCATAAACACCTAGTTTCTGCGACGTCTCGGTAGCCGTGCACAGGGTTCATGGAGCATCGAAAATCGTCCCGGGACCCCAAAACAGTGCGCTATAACCCATGAAATTAGCCCGAAACGACAAGAACGCCATGTTTTTGTGATGTCGATAGTCGTGCACACGGTTCATGGAGCATCAAAAATGGACCCGAGACCCCAAAGAGTGTGTTATAACCCAGGAAACTGGCCCCAATCGACAAAAACACCATGGTTTTGTGATGTCTCGATAGCCGTGCAAAGAGTTCATGAAGCATCAAAACTCAACCCGGGATCCCAAAACAGTTTTTTCTAGCCCAAGAAACACGCATGGAACGACAAAAGCACCATGTTTTTCCGATGTGTCGATAGCCGTACACAGGGTTCGTTGAGAATCAAAAATCAACACGGGACCCCAAAACAGTGCGATATAGCCCACGAAACTCGCGCGAAACAACAAAAATAACGAGTTGTTGCGACGTCTCGATAGCTGTGCAGAGGGTTCATGAAGCATCGAAAATCGATCCGGGACCCTAAAACAATGCGCTATAGCCCACGAAATTTGTCCACAATGACAAAAGCAACGAACTTTCGCGACGTCTCGATAGTCGTGCACACGGTTCATGCAGCATCAAAAATTGTCCTGGTACCCCCGAAACAGTGCGTTACAGCCACGAAACTGACCCGAAACGACAAAAATAACGAGTTTTTACGACAACTCGATAGTCGTGCACGATGTTCATGGAGCATCAAAAATCAACACGGGATCCCAAAAGAATGCGCTATAGCCCACGAAACAGGCTCAAAACGACAAAAACGCCATGTTTTTGCGACGTCTCGATAGTCGTCCACACGGTTCATGGATCATAAAAATTGACGCGGGACGCCATGGTTTTGCATCATCTCGATAGCCGTGCACACGGTTCATGGAGCATCAAAAATCGACCCGGGACCCCAAAACAGTGCACTATAACCCACAAAACTGGCCCGAAATGTTAAAAACAAAGTGTTTTTGCGACGTCTCGATAGTCGTGCACACGGTTCATGGAGCATAAAAATCGATTCGGGGCCCCATAACAGTGTGCTATAGCCAACGAAACTGGCGAGAAACGACAAAAGCACCGAAATATCAACAGTTTTTGGGATGTCTCGATAGTTGTGTAGTGGTTTCGTGGAGCATGAAATATAGACCCGGGACCCCAAAACAGCGTGTTATGGCCCAAGAAACTGGCGTGAAACGACAAAAACACCGAGTTTTTCAAATACGTTGATACCCGTGCACACGGTTCATGGAGCATCAAAAATCGACACGGAACACCAAAACAGTGCGCTATAGCCCACGAAACTAGCCCGAGACGACAAAAACATCGAGTTTTTGGAATGTCTCGATAGAAGTGCACACGGTTGATGGAGCATAAAAAATCGACCCGGGACCCCAAAACAGTGCGTTGTTGCCGACGAAACTCGCTCGAAACGACAAAAACAACGAGTTTTTGCATCGTCTCGATAGCCATGCACAGGGTTCATGGAGCATCAAAAATCGACCCGGGACCCCAAAACAGTGCACTATAAACCACGATACAGGCTCAAAACAACAAAGACGCAAAGTTATTCCGATGTCTCGATCGTCGTGCACACGGTTCATGCAGCATAAAAAATCGACCCGGGATCCAAAAATAGTGTGCTATAGCCAACGAAACTGGCCCGAAATGACCAAAACACCGAGTTTTTGGATGTCTCGATAGCCTACACAAGATTCATGGAGCATTACCAATCGACCCGGGAACCCAAACCAATGCACTATAGACCACGAAATTGGCCCGAAACGTCATAAACACCTAGTTTCTGCGACATCTCGGTAGCCGTGCACAGGGTTCATGGAGCATCGAAAATCGTCCCGGGACCACAAAACAGTGCGCTATAACCCACAAAATTAGCCCAAAACGACAAGAACGCCATGTATTTGTGACGTCTCGATAGTCGTGCACAAAGTTCATGGAGCATCAAAAATGCACCCGAGACCCCAAACAGTGCGTTATAACCCAGGAAACTGGCCCCAATCGACAAAAACACCATGGCTTTGCGATGTCCCGATAGCCGTGTAAAGAGTTCATGAAGCATCAAAACTCGACCCGGGACCCCAAAACAGTTTGTTCTAGCCCAAGAAACTGGCGTGAAACGACAAAAGCACCATGCTTTTCCGATGTGTCGATAGCCGTGCACAGGGTTCGTGGAGAATCAAAAATCAACACGGGGCCCCAAAACAGTGCGATATAGCCCACGAAACTCGCGCGAAACAACAAAAATAACGAGTTGTTGCGACGTCTCGATAGCTGTGCACAGGGTTCATGAAGCATCGAAAATCGATCCGGGACCCTAAAACAATGCGCTATAGCCCATGAAATTTGTCCACAATGACAAAAGCAACGAACTTTCGCGACGTCTCGATAGCCGTGCACACGGTTCATGCAGCATCAAAAATCATCGTGGTACCCCCGAAACAGTGCGTTACAGCCCACGAAACTGGCCCGAAACGACAAAAATAACGAGTTTTTACGACGTCTCGATAGTCGTGCACGGTGTTCATGGAGCATCAAAAATCAACACGGGATCCCAAACGAATGCGCTATAGCCCACGAAACAGGCTCAAAACGATAAAAACGCCATGTTTTTGCGACATCTCGATAGTCGTCCACACGGTTCATGGATCATAAAAATTGACGCGGGACGCCATGTTTTTGCATCGTCTCGATAGCCGTGCACAGGGTTCATGGAGCATCAAAAATCAACCCGGGACCCCAAAACAGTGCACTATAACCCACGAAACAGGCTAAAACAACAAAAACGCAAAGTTATTGCGATGTCTCGATCGTCGTGCACACGGTTCATGCAGCATAAAAAATCGACCCGGGATCCGAAAATAGTGCGCTATAGCCAACGAAACTGGCCCGAAATGACCAAAACATCGAGTTTTTTGGATGTCTCGATAGCGTGCACAAGGTTCATGGAGCATTACCAATCGACACGGGAACCCAAAACAATGCACTATAGACCACGAAATTGGCCCGAAACGTCATAAAAACCTAGTTTCTGCGACGTCTCGGTAGCCGTGCACAGGGTTCATGGAGCATCGAAAATCGTCCCGGGACGCCAAAACAGTGTGCTATAATCCACGAAATTAGCCCGAAACGACAAGAACGCCATGTTTTTTTGACGTCTCGATACTCGTGCACACGGTTCATGGAGCATCAAAAATGGACCCGAGACCCCAAACAGTGCGATATAGCCGAGGAAACTAGCCCCAGTAGACAAAAACACCATGGTTTTGCGATGTCTCGATAGCCGTGCAAAGAGTTCATGAAGCATCAAAACTCGATCCGGGACCCCAAAATAGTGTGTTCTAGCCCAAGAAACTGGCATGAAATGACAAAAACACAGAGTTTTTCCGATGTGTCGATAGCCGTGCACACTGTTCGTGGAGTATCAAAAATCGACACGGGACCCCCAAAACAGTGCGCTATAGCCCACGAAACTCGCGCGAAATGACAAAAACAACGAGTTTTTGAGACGTCTCGATAGCCGTGCACACGGTTCATGAAGCATAAAAAATCGACCCGGGACCCCAAAATAGTGCGCTATAGCCCATAAAACTAGCCCGAAATGTGAAAAACAAAGTGTTTTTGTGACGTCTCGATAGCCGTGCACACGGTTCATGGAGCATAAAAAATCGATCCGGGACCCCATAACAGTGCACTATAGCCCACGAAACTGGCCCGAAACGACAAAAGCACCGAGTTTTTGGATGTCTCGATAGTTGTGTAGTGGTTTCATGGAGCATGAAATATCGACCCATGACCCCAAAACAGTGTGTTATGGCCCGAAAATTGGAGTGAAACGACAAAAACACCGAGTTTTTCAGATACGTTGATACTCCTGCACACGGTTCATGGAGCATCAAAAATCGACCCCGGGACCCCAAAACAGTGCGCAGCCCACGAAACTGCCCCAAAACAACAAAAAACAACGAGTTTTTGTGACGTGTCGATAGTCGTGCACACGGTTCATGGAGCATCAAAAATAGACCCGGGACCCCCAAAACAGTGCGCTATAGCCCACGAAACTAGCCCGAGACGACAAAAACATCGATTTTTTGGAATGTCTCGATAGCAGTGCACACGGTTGATGGAGCATAAAAAATCGACCCAGGACCCCAAAACAGTGCGTTGTAGCACATGAAACTCGCGCGAAACGACAAAAACAACGAGTTTTTGCATCATCTCGATAGCCATGCACAGGGTTCATGGAGCATCAAAAATCGACCCGGGACCCCAAAATAGTGCACTATAAACCACGAAACAGGGTCAAAACAACAAAAACGCAAAGTTATTGCGATGTCTCGATCATCGTGCACACGGTTCATGCAGCACAAAAAATCGAAACGGGATCCAAAAATAGTGCGCTACAGCCAACGAAACTAGCCTGAAATGACCAAAACACCGAGTTTTTTTGGATGTCTCGATAGCCTACACAATGTTCATGGAGCATTACCAATCGACCCGGGCACCCAAAACAATGGACTATAGACCACGAAATTGGCCTGAAACGTTATAAACACCTAGTTTTCTGCGACGTCTTGGTAGCCGTGCACAGGGTTGATGGAGCATCGAAAATCGTCCCGGGACCCCAAAACAGTGCGCTATAATCCACGAAATTAGCCCGAAACGACAAGAACGCCATGTTTTTGTGATGTCTTGATAGTCGTGCACACGGTTCATGGAGCATCAAACATGGACCCGAGACCCCAAAAAGTGCGTTATAGCCTAAGAAACAGGCCCCATCTACAAAAACACCATGGTTTTGCGATGTCTCGATAGCCGTGCAAAGAGTTCATGAAGCATCAAAACTCGACCCAGGACCCCAAAACAGTGTGTTCTAGCCCAAGAAACTGGCATGGAATGATAAAAACACAGAGTTTTTCCAATGTGTCGATAGCCGTGCACAGTGTTCGTGGAGAATCAAAAATCGACACGGGACCCCCAAAACAGTGCGCTATAGCCCACGAAACTAGCCCGAGACGACAAAAACATCGATTTTTTGGAATGTCTTGATAGCAGTGCACACGGTTGATGGAGCATAAAAAATTGACGCGGGACCCCAAAAATAGTGCGCTACAGCCAACGAAACTAGCCTGAAATGACCAAAACACTGAGTTTTTTGGATGTCTCGATAGCCTGCACAATGTTCATGGAGCATTACCAATCGACCCGGGAACCCAAAACAATGCACTATAGACCACGAAATTGGCCTGAAACGTCATAAACACCTAGTTTCTGTGACGTCTTGGTAGCCGTGCACAGGGTTCATGGAGCATCGAAAATCGTCCCGGGACCCCAAAACAGTGCGATATAACCCACGAAATTAGCCCGAAACAACAAGAACGCCATGTTTTTGTGACGTCTCGATAGTCGTGCACACGATTCATGGAGCATAAAAAATCGATCCAGGACCCCATAACAGTGTGCTATAGCCCACGAAACTGGCCCGAAACGACAAAAGCACCGAGTTTTTGGGATGTCTCGATAGCTGTGTAGTGGTTTCATGGACCATGAAATATCGACCCGGGACACCAAAACAGCATGTTATAGCCTGAGAAACTGGCGTGAAACGACAAAAACACCGAGTTTTTCAGATACGTTGATACCCGTGCACACGGTTCATGGAGCATCAAAAATCGACACGAGACCCCAAGACAGTGCGCAGCCCACGAAACTGCCCCAAAACGACAAAAAACAAAGAGTTTTCGTGACGTCTCGATAACCGTGCACAGGTTTCATGCAGCATCAAAAATCGACCCGAAACCCCAAAACAGTGCGCTATAGCCCACGAAACTAGCCCGACATGACAAAAACATCGAGTTTTTGGAATGTCTCGATAGCAGTGCACACGGTTGATGGAGCATAAAAAATCGACCCGGGACCCCAAAACAGTGCGTTGTAGCCGACGAAACTCGCGCGAAACGACGAAAACAATGAGTTTTTGCATGGTCTCGATAGCCATGCACAGGGTTCATGGAGCATCAAAAATCGACCCGGGACCCCAAAATAGTGCACTATAACCCACGAAAGAGGCTCAAAACAACAAAAATGCCAAGTTATTGCGATGTCTCGATCGTCGTGCACACGGTTCATGCAGCATAAAAAATCGACCCGGGATCCCAAAAGTGCGCTATAGCCAACGAAACTGGCCCGAAATGACCAAAACACCGAGTTTTTGGATGTCTCGATAGCCTGCACAAGGTTCATGGAGCATTACCAATCGACCCGGGAACCCAAAACAATGCACTATAGACCACAAAATAGGCCCGAAATGTTATAAACACCTAGTTTCTGCGATGTCTCGGTAACCGTGCATAGGGTTCATCGAGCATCGAAAATCGTCCCGGGACCCCAAATCAGTGCGCTATAACACACGAAATTAGCCCGAAACGACAAGAACGCCATGTTTTTGTGACGTCTCGATAGTCGTGCACACGGTTCATGGAGCATAAAAAATGGAAAACACGCCCCAATCGACAAAAACACCATGGTTTGTGATGTCTCGATAGTCGTGCAAAGAGTTCATGAAGCATCAAAACTCGACCCGGGACCCCAAAACAGTGTGGAGCCCAAGAAACTGGCATGAAATGACAAAAACACAGAGTTTTTCCGATGTGTCGATAGTCATGCACAGTGTTCGTGGAGAATCAAAAATCGACACGGGACCCCCAAAACAGTGCGCTATAGCCCACGAAACTTGCGCGAAACGACAAAAACAATGAGTTTTTGCGCCGTCTCGATAGCCGTGCACATGGTTCATGGAGCATCAAAAATCGACCCGGGACCCCAAAACAGTGCGATATAGCCCTCGAAACTGGCCCGAAATGTTAAAAACAAAGTGTTTTTGCGACGTCTTCATAGCCGTGCACACGGTTCATGGAGCATAAAAAATCGATCCGGGGCCCCATAACAGTGCGCTATAGCCAACGAAACTGGCGCGAAACGACAAAAGCACCGAGTTTTGTGGGATGTCTCGATAGTTGTGTAGTGGTTTCATGGAGCATGAAATATCGACCCGGGACACCAAAACAGCGTGTTATGGCCCGAGAAACTGGCGTGAAACGACAAAAACACCGAGTTTTTCAGATACGTTGATACCCGTGCACACGGTTCATGGAGCATCAAAAATCGACCCGGGACCCCAAAACAGTGCGCAGCCCACGAAACTGCCCCGAAACGACAAAAAACAAAGAGTTTTTGTGACAGCTCGATAACCGTGCACGCGGTTCATGGAGCATCAAAAATCGACCCGGAACCCAAAACAGTGCGCTATAGCCCACGAAACTAGCCCGAGACGACAAAAACATCGAGTTTTTGGAATGTCTCGATAGCAGTGCACACGGTTGATGGAGCATAAAAATCGACCCGGGACCCCAAAACAGTGCGATATAGCCCTCGAAACTGGCCCGAAATGTTAAAAACAAAGTGTTTTTGCGACGTCTTCATAGCCGTGCACACGGTTCATGGAGCATAAAAAATCGATCCGGGGCCCCATAACAGTGCGCTATAGCCAACGAAACTGGCGCGAAACGACAAAAGCACCGAGTTTTGTGGGATGTCTCGATAGTTGTGTAGTGGTTTCATGGAGCATGAAATATCGACCCGGGACACCAAAACAGCGTGTTATGGCCCGAGAAACTGGCGTGAAACGACAAAAACACCGAGTTTTTCAGATACGTTGATACCCGTGCACACGGTTCATGGAGCATCAAAAATCGACCCGGGACCCCAAAACAGTGCGCAGCCCACGAAACTGCCCCGAAACGACAAAAAACAAAGAGTTTTTGTGACAGCTCGATAACCGTGCACGCGGTTCATGGAGCATCAAAAATCGACCCGGAACCCAAAACAGTGCGCTATAGCCCACGAAACTAGCCCGAGACGACAAAAACATCGAGTTTTTGGAATGTCTCGATAGCAGTGCACACGGTTGATGGAGCATAAAAAATCGACCCGGGACCCCAAAACAGTGCGTTGTAGCCGATGAAACTTGCGCAAAACGACAAAAACAACGAGTTTTTGCATCGTCTCGATAGTCGTGCACAAGGTTCATGGAGCATCAAAAATCGACCCGGGACCCCAGAACAGTGCACTATAACCAACGAAAGAGGCTCAAAACAACAAAAACGCAAAGTTATTGCGATGTCTCGATCGTCATGCACACGGTTCATGTAGCATAAAAATCGACCCGGGACCCCAAAACAATGCACTATAACCCACGAAACAGGCTAAAACAACAAAAACGCATAGTTATTGCGATGTCTCGATCATCGTGCACACGGTTCATGCAGCATAAAAAACGACCCGGAATCCGAAAATAGTGCGCTATAGCCAACGAAATTGGCCCAAAATGACCAAAACATCGAGTTTATTGGATGTCTCGATAGCGTGCACAAGGTTCATGGAGCATTACCAATCGTCCCGGGAACCCAAAACAATGCACTATAGACCACGAAATTGGCCCGAAACGTCATAAACACCTAGTTTCTGTGACGTCTTCGTAGCCGTGCACAGGGTTCATGGAGCATCGAAAATCGTCCCGGGACGCCAAAACAGTGCGCTATAATCCACCAAATTAGCCCGAAACGACAAGAACGCCATGTTTTTGTGACGTCTCGATAGTCGTGCACACGGTTCATGGAGCATCAAAAATGGACCCAAGACCCCAAACAGTGCGTTATAGCCCAGGAAACTAGCCCAGTCGACAAAAACACCATGGTTTGCGATGTCTCGATAGCCGTGCAAAGAGTTCATGAAGCATCAAAACTCGATCCGGGACCCCAAAATAGTGTGTTCTAGCCCAAGAAACTGGCATGAAATGACAAAAACACAAAGTTTTTCCGATGTGTCGATAGCCGTGCACAGTGTTCGTGGAGAATCAAAAATCGACACGGGACCCCCAAAATAGTGCGCTATAGCCCACGAAACTCGCGTGAAATGATAAAAACAATAAGATTTTGCGACGTCTCGATAGCCGTGCACAAGGCTCATGAAGCATCAAAAATCGAACCGGTACCCCAAAACAGTACGCTATAGCCCACAAGAGTGGCCCGAAATATTAAAAACAAAGGGTTTTTGCGACGTCTCGATAGCCGTGCACATGTTCATGGAGCATAAAAAATAAATCCGGGACCCAAAACAGTGCGCTATAGCCCACGAAACTGGCCCGAAACGACAAAAACAACGAGTTTTTGCATCGTCTCGATAGTCGCGCACACGGTTCATGCAGCATCAAAAATCGACGCGGGACCCGAAAATAGTTCGCTATTGCCCACGAAACTGGCCCAAAACGACAAAGAAACACCGAGTTTTTGGGATGTCTCGATAGCCTGCACAGGGTTCATGGAGCATTAAAAATCGACCCGGGAACCCAAAACAGTGCACTATAGATCACGAAGTTGGCTCGAAACGTCATAAACATCGAGTTTTTGTGACGTCTCGGTAGCCGTGCACAGGGTTCGTGGAGCATTGAAACTCGACCCGCGGCCCCAAATATTGCGCTATAACCCACGAAATTAGCCCGAAACGACAAGAACGCCAAGTTTTTGAGACGTCTCGATAGTCGTGCATACGGTTCATGGAGCATAAAAAATGGACCCAGGACCCCAAAACAGTGCGTTATAGCCCACGAAACTGGCCCCAATCGACAAAAACAACAAGTTTTTGCGACGTCTCGATAACCGTGCACACGGTTCATGGAGCATCAAAAATCGACCCGGGACCCCAAAACAGTGCGCTATAGCCCACAAAACTGGCCCGAAATGTTAAAAACAAAGTGTTTTTGCGACGTCTCGATAGCCGTGCACACGGTACATGGAGCATAAAAAATCGATCCGGGACCCCATAACAGTGCGCTATAGCCCACGAAACTGGCCCGAAACGACAAAAGCACCGAGTTTTTGGAATGTCTCGATAGCTGTGTAGTGGTTTCATGCAGCATGAAATATCGACCCGGGACCCCAAAACAGCGTGTTATGGACCGAGAAACTGGCGTGAAACGACAAAAACATCGAGTTTTTCAGATACGTTGATACCCGTGCACATGGTTCATGGAGCATCAAAAATCGACCCGGGACCCCAAAACAGTGCGTAGCCCACGAAACTGCCCCGAAACGACAAAGAGTTTTTGTGACTTCTCGATAACCGTGCACAGGGTTCATGGAGCATCAAAATCGATCCGGAACCCCAAAACAGTGCGCTATAGCCCACGAAACTAGCCCGAGACGACAAAAACATCGACTTTTTGGAATGTCTCGATAGCAGTGCACACGGTTGATGGAGCATAAAAATCGACCCGGGACCCCAAAACAATGCGTTGTAGCCGACGAAACTCGCGCGAAACGACAAAAACAACGAGTTTTTGCATCGTCTCGATAGCCTTGCACAGGGTTCATGGAGCATCAAAAATCGACCCGGGACCCCAAAACAGTGCACTATAACCCACGAAACAGGCTCAAAACAACAAAAACGCAAAGTTATTGCGATGTCTCGATCGTCGTGCACACGGTTCATGCAGCATAAAAAATCGACCCGGGATCCGAAAATAGTGCGCTATAGCCAACGAAACTGGCCGAAATGAACAAAACACCAAGTTTTTTTGATGTCTCAATAGCCTGCACAAGGTTCATGGAGCATTACCAATCGACCCGGGAACCGGAACCAATGCACTATAGACCACGAAATTGGACCAAAACGTCATAAACACCTAGTTTCTGCGACGTCTCGGTAGCCGTGCACAGGGTTCATGGAGCATCGAAAATCGTCCCGGGACCCCAAAACAGTGCGCTATAACCCATGAAATTAGCCCGAAACGACAAGAACGCCATGTTTTTGTGATGTCGATAGTCGTGCACACGGTTCATGGAGCATCAAAAATGGACCCGAGACCCCAAAGAGTGTGTTATAACCCAGGAAACTGGCCCCAATCGACAAAAACACCATGGTTTTGTGATGTCTCGATAGCCGTGCAAAGAGTTCATGAAGCATCAAAACTCAACCCGGGATCCCAAAACAGTTTTTTCTAGCCCAAGAAACACGCATGGAACGACAAAAGCACCATGTTTTTCCGATGTGTCGATAGCCGTACACAGGGTTCGTTGAGAATCAAAAATCAACACGGGACCCCAAAACAGTGCGATATAGCCCACGAAACTCGCGCGAAACAACAAAAATAACGAGTTGTTGCGACGTCTCGATAGCTGTGCAGAGGGTTCATGAAGCATCGAAAATCGATCCGGGACCCTAAAACAATGCGCTATAGCCCACGAAATTTGTCCACAATGACAAAAGCAACGAACTTTCGCGACGTCTCGATAGTCGTGCACACGGTTCATGCAGCATCAAAAATTGTCCTGGTACCCCCGAAACAGTGCGTTACAGCCCACGAAACTGACCCGAAACGACAAAAATAACGAGTTTTTACGACAACTCGATAGTCGTGCACGATGTTCATGGAGCATCAAAAATCAACACGGGATCCCAAAAGAATGCGCTATAGCCCACGAAACAGGCTCAAAACGACAAAA
The DNA here is from genome assembly GCF_904849725.1 of Hordeum vulgare subsp. vulgare. Taxonomy (NCBI): domain Eukaryota; kingdom Viridiplantae; phylum Streptophyta; class Magnoliopsida; order Poales; family Poaceae; genus Hordeum; species Hordeum vulgare. Next base: position 8,423,045 of record NC_058521.1, on the reverse strand, counting down.
ACGCCATGTTTTTGCGACGTCTCGATAGTCGTCCACACGGTTCATGGATCATAAAAATTGACGCGGGACGCCATGGTTTTGCATCATCTCGATAGCCGTGCACACGGTTCATGGAGCATCAAAAATCGACCCGGGACCCCAAAACAGTGCACTATAACCCACAAAACTGGCCCGAAATGTTAAAAACAAAGTGTTTTTGCGACGTCTCGATAGTCGTGCACACGGTTCATGGAGCATAAAAATCGATTCGGGGCCCCATAACAGTGTGCTATAGCCAACGAAACTGGCGAGAAACGACAAAAGCACCGAAATATCAACAGTTTTTGGGATGTCTCGATAGTTGTGTAGTGGTTTCGTGGAGCATGAAATATAGACCCGGGACCCCAAAACAGCGTGTTATGGCCCAAGAAACTGGCGTGAAACGACAAAAACACCGAGTTTTTCAAATACGTTGATACCCGTGCACACGGTTCATGGAGCATCAAAAATCGACACGGAACACCAAAACAGTGCGCTATAGCCCACGAAACTAGCCCGAGACGACAAAAACATCGAGTTTTTGGAATGTCTCGATAGAAGTGCACACGGTTGATGGAGCATAAAAAATCGACCCGGGACCCCAAAACAGTGCGTTGTTGCCGACGAAACTCGCTCGAAACGACAAAAACAACGAGTTTTTGCATCGTCTCGATAGCCATGCACAGGGTTCATGGAGCATCAAAAATCGACCCGGGACCCCAAAACAGTGCACTATAAACCACGATACAGGCTCAAAACAACAAAGACGCAAAGTTATTCCGATGTCTCGATCGTCGTGCACACGGTTCATGCAGCATAAAAAATCGACCCGGGATCCAAAAATAGTGTGCTATAGCCAACGAAACTGGCCCGAAATGACCAAAACACCGAGTTTTTGGATGTCTCGATAGCCTACACAAGATTCATGGAGCATTACCAATCGACCCGGGAACCCAAACCAATGCACTATAGACCACGAAATTGGCCCGAAACGTCATAAACACCTAGTTTCTGCGACATCTCGGTAGCCGTGCACAGGGTTCATGGAGCATCGAAAATCGTCCCGGGACCACAAAACAGTGCGCTATAACCCACAAAATTAGCCCAAAACGACAAGAACGCCATGTATTTGTGACGTCTCGATAGTCGTGCACAAAGTTCATGGAGCATCAAAAATGCACCCGAGACCCCAAACAGTGCGTTATAACCCAGGAAACTGGCCCCAATCGACAAAAACACCATGGCTTTGCGATGTCCCGATAGCCGTGTAAAGAGTTCATGAAGCATCAAAACTCGACCCGGGACCCCAAAACAGTTTGTTCTAGCCCAAGAAACTGGCGTGAAACGACAAAAGCACCATGCTTTTCCGATGTGTCGATAGCCGTGCACAGGGTTCGTGGAGAATCAAAAATCAACACGGGGCCCCAAAACAGTGCGATATAGCCCACGAAACTCGCGCGAAACAACAAAAATAACGAGTTGTTGCGACGTCTCGATAGCTGTGCACAGGGTTCATGAAGCATCGAAAATCGATCCGGGACCCTAAAACAATGCGCTATAGCCCATGAAATTTGTCCACAATGACAAAAGCAACGAACTTTCGCGACGTCTCGATAGCCGTGCACACGGTTCATGCAGCATCAAAAATCATCGTGGTACCCCCGAAACAGTGCGTTACAGCCCACGAAACTGGCCCGAAACGACAAAAATAACGAGTTTTTACGACGTCTCGATAGTCGTGCACGGTGTTCATGGAGCATCAAAAATCAACACGGGATCCCAAACGAATGCGCTATAGCCCACGAAACAGGCTCAAAACGATAAAAACGCCATGTTTTTGCGACATCTCGATAGTCGTCCACACGGTTCATGGATCATAAAAATTGACGCGGGACGCCATGTTTTTGCATCGTCTCGATAGCCGTGCACAGGGTTCATGGAGCATCAAAAATCAACCCGGGACCCCAAAACAGTGCACTATAACCCACGAAACAGGCTAAAACAACAAAAACGCAAAGTTATTGCGATGTCTCGATCGTCGTGCACACGGTTCATGCAGCATAAAAAATCGACCCGGGATCCGAAAATAGTGCGCTATAGCCAACGAAACTGGCCCGAAATGACCAAAACATCGAGTTTTTTGGATGTCTCGATAGCGTGCACAAGGTTCATGGAGCATTACCAATCGACACGGGAACCCAAAACAATGCACTATAGACCACGAAATTGGCCCGAAACGTCATAAAAACCTAGTTTCTGCGACGTCTCGGTAGCCGTGCACAGGGTTCATGGAGCATCGAAAATCGTCCCGGGACGCCAAAACAGTGTGCTATAATCCACGAAATTAGCCCGAAACGACAAGAACGCCATGTTTTTTTGACGTCTCGATACTCGTGCACACGGTTCATGGAGCATCAAAAATGGACCCGAGACCCCAAACAGTGCGATATAGCCGAGGAAACTAGCCCCAGTAGACAAAAACACCATGGTTTTGCGATGTCTCGATAGCCGTGCAAAGAGTTCATGAAGCATCAAAACTCGATCCGGGACCCCAAAATAGTGTGTTCTAGCCCAAGAAACTGGCATGAAATGACAAAAACACAGAGTTTTTCCGATGTGTCGATAGCCGTGCACACTGTTCGTGGAGTATCAAAAATCGACACGGGACCCCCAAAACAGTGCGCTATAGCCCACGAAACTCGCGCGAAATGACAAAAACAACGAGTTTTTGAGACGTCTCGATAGCCGTGCACACGGTTCATGAAGCATAAAAAATCGACCCGGGACCCCAAAATAGTGCGCTATAGCCCATAAAACTAGCCCGAAATGTGAAAAACAAAGTGTTTTTGTGACGTCTCGATAGCCGTGCACACGGTTCATGGAGCATAAAAAATCGATCCGGGACCCCATAACAGTGCACTATAGCCCACGAAACTGGCCCGAAACGACAAAAGCACCGAGTTTTTGGATGTCTCGATAGTTGTGTAGTGGTTTCATGGAGCATGAAATATCGACCCATGACCCCAAAACAGTGTGTTATGGCCCGAAAATTGGAGTGAAACGACAAAAACACCGAGTTTTTCAGATACGTTGATACTCCTGCACACGGTTCATGGAGCATCAAAAATCGACCCGGGACCCCAAAACAGTGCGCAGCCCACGAAACTGCCCCAAAACAACAAAAAACAACGAGTTTTTGTGACGTGTCGATAGTCGTGCACACGGTTCATGGAGCATCAAAAATCGACCCGGGACCCCCAAAACAGTGCGCTATAGCCCACGAAACTAGCCCGAGACGACAAAAACATCGATTTTTTGGAATGTCTCGATAGCAGTGCACACGGTTGATGGAGCATAAAAAATCGACCCAGGACCCCAAAACAGTGCGTTGTAGCACATGAAACTCGCGCGAAACGACAAAAACAACGAGTTTTTGCATCATCTCGATAGCCATGCACAGGGTTCATGGAGCATCAAAAATCGACCCGGGACCCCAAAATAGTGCACTATAAACCACGAAACAGGGTCAAAACAACAAAAACGCAAAGTTATTGCGATGTCTCGATCATCGTGCACACGGTTCATGCAGCACAAAAAATCGAAACGGGATCCAAAAATAGTGCGCTACAGCCAACGAAACTAGCCTGAAATGACCAAAACACCGAGTTTTTTTGGATGTCTCGATAGCCTACACAATGTTCATGGAGCATTACCAATCGACCCGGGCACCCAAAACAATGGACTATAGACCACGAAATTGGCCTGAAACGTTATAAACACCTAGTTTTCTGCGACGTCTTGGTAGCCGTGCACAGGGTTGATGGAGCATCGAAAATCGTCCCGGGACCCCAAAACAGTGCGCTATAATCCACGAAATTAGCCCGAAACGACAAGAACGCCATGTTTTTGTGATGTCTTGATAGTCGTGCACACGGTTCATGGAGCATCAAACATGGACCCGAGACCCCAAAAAGTGCGTTATAGCCTAAGAAACAGGCCCCATCTACAAAAACACCATGGTTTTGCGATGTCTCGATAGCCGTGCAAAGAGTTCATGAAGCATCAAAACTCGACCCAGGACCCCAAAACAGTGTGTTCTAGCCCAAGAAACTGGCATGGAATGATAAAAACACAGAGTTTTTCCAATGTGTCGATAGCCGTGCACAGTGTTCGTGGAGAATCAAAAATCGACACGGGACCCCCAAAACAGTGCGCTATAGCCCACGAAACTAGCCCGAGACGACAAAAACATCGATTTTTTGGAATGTCTTGATAGCAGTGCACACGGTTGATGGAGCATAAAAAATTGACGCGGGACCCCAAAAATAGTGCGCTACAGCCAACGAAACTAGCCTGAAATGACCAAAACACCGAGTTTTTTGGATGTCTCGATAGCCTGCACAATGTTCATGGAGCATTACCAATCGACCCGGGAACCCAAAACAATGCACTATAGACCACGAAATTGGCCTGAAACGTCATAAACACCTAGTTTCTGTGACGTCTTGGTAGCCGTGCACAGGGTTCATGGAGCATCGAAAATCGTCCCGGGACCCCAAAACAGTGCGATATAACCCACGAAATTAGCCCGAAACAACAAGAACGCCATGTTTTTGTGACGTCTCGATAGTCGTGCACACGATTCATGGAGCATAAAAAATCGATCCAGGACCCCATAACAGTGTGCTATAGCCCACGAAACTGGCCCGAAACGACAAAAGCACCGAGTTTTTGGGATGTCTCGATAGCTGTGTAGTGGTTTCATGGACCATGAAATATCGACCCGGGACACCAAAACAGCATGTTATAGCCTGAGAAACTGGCGTGAAACGACAAAAACACCGAGTTTTTCAGATACGTTGATACCCGTGCACACGGTTCATGGAGCATCAAAAATCGACACGAGACCCCAAGACAGTGCGCAGCCCACGAAACTGCCCCAAAACGACAAAAAACAAAGAGTTTTCGTGACGTCTCGATAACCGTGCACAGGTTTCATGCAGCATCAAAAATCGACCCGAAACCCCAAAACAGTGCGCTATAGCCCACGAAACTAGCCCGACATGACAAAAACATCGAGTTTTTGGAATGTCTCGATAGCAGTGCACACGGTTGATGGAGCATAAAAAATCGACCCGGGACCCCAAAACAGTGCGTTGTAGCCGACGAAACTCGCGCGAAACGACGAAAACAATGAGTTTTTGCATGGTCTCGATAGCCATGCACAGGGTTCATGGAGCATCAAAAATCGACCCGGGACCCCAAAATAGTGCACTATAACCCACGAAAGAGGCTCAAAACAACAAAAATGCCAAGTTATTGCGATGTCTCGATCGTCGTGCACACGGTTCATGCAGCATAAAAAATCGACCCGGGATCCCAAAAGTGCGCTATAGCCAACGAAACTGGCCCGAAATGACCAAAACACCGAGTTTTTGGATGTCTCGATAGCCTGCACAAGGTTCATGGAGCATTACCAATCGACCCGGGAACCCAAAACAATGCACTATAGACCACAAAATAGGCCCGAAATGTTATAAACACCTAGTTTCTGCGATGTCTCGGTAACCGTGCATAGGGTTCATCGAGCATCGAAAATCGTCCCGGGACCCCAAATCAGTGCGCTATAACACACGAAATTAGCCCGAAACGACAAGAACGCCATGTTTTTGTGACGTCTCGATAGTCGTGCACACGGTTCATGGAGCATAAAAAATGGAAAACACGCCCCAATCGACAAAAACACCATGGTTTGTGATGTCTCGATAGTCGTGCAAAGAGTTCATGAAGCATCAAAACTCGACCCGGGACCCCAAAACAGTGTGGAGCCCAAGAAACTGGCATGAAATGACAAAAACACAGAGTTTTTCCGATGTGTCGATAGTCATGCACAGTGTTCGTGGAGAATCAAAAATCGACACGGGACCCCCAAAACAGTGCGCTATAGCCCACGAAACTTGCGCGAAACGACAAAAACAATGAGTTTTTGCGCCGTCTCGATAGCCGTGCACATGGTTCATGGAGCATCAAAAATCGACCCGGGACCCCAAAACAGTGCGATATAGCCCTCGAAACTGGCCCGAAATGTTAAAAACAAAGTGTTTTTGCGACGTCTTCATAGCCGTGCACACGGTTCATGGAGCATAAAAAATCGATCCGGGGCCCCATAACAGTGCGCTATAGCCAACGAAACTGGCGCGAAACGACAAAAGCACCGAGTTTTGTGGGATGTCTCGATAGTTGTGTAGTGGTTTCATGGAGCATGAAATATCGACCCGGGACACCAAAACAGCGTGTTATGGCCCGAGAAACTGGCGTGAAACGACAAAAACACCGAGTTTTTCAGATACGTTGATACCCGTGCACACGGTTCATGGAGCATCAAAAATCGACCCGGGACCCCAAAACAGTGCGCAGCCCACGAAACTGCCCCGAAACGACAAAAAACAAAGAGTTTTTGTGACAGCTCGATAACCGTGCACGCGGTTCATGGAGCATCAAAAATCGACCCGGAACCCAAAACAGTGCGCTATAGCCCACGAAACTAGCCCGAGACGACAAAAACATCGAGTTTTTGGAATGTCTCGATAGCAGTGCACACGGTTGATGGAGCATAAAAATCGACCCGGGACCCCAAAACAGTGCGATATAGCCCTCGAAACTGGCCCGAAATGTTAAAAACAAAGTGTTTTTGCGACGTCTTCATAGCCGTGCACACGGTTCATGGAGCATAAAAAATCGATCCGGGGCCCCATAACAGTGCGCTATAGCCAACGAAACTGGCGCGAAACGACAAAAGCACCGAGTTTTGTGGGATGTCTCGATAGTTGTGTAGTGGTTTCATGGAGCATGAAATATCGACCCGGGACACCAAAACAGCGTGTTATGGCCCGAGAAACTGGCGTGAAACGACAAAAACACCGAGTTTTTCAGATACGTTGATACCCGTGCACACGGTTCATGGAGCATCAAAAATCGACCCGGGACCCCAAAACAGTGCGCAGCCCACGAAACTGCCCCGAAACGACAAAAAACAAAGAGTTTTTGTGACAGCTCGATAACCGTGCACGCGGTTCATGGAGCATCAAAAATCGACCCGGAACCCAAAACAGTGCGCTATAGCCCACGAAACTAGCCCGAGACGACAAAAACATCGAGTTTTTGGAATGTCTCGATAGCAGTGCACACGGTTGATGGAGCATAAAAATCGACCCGGGACCCCAAAACAGTGCGATATAGCCCTCGAAACTGGCCCGAAATGTTAAAAACAAAGTGTTTTTGCGACGTCTTCATAGCCGTGCACACGGTTCATGGAGCATAAAAAATCGATCCGGGGCCCCATAACAGTGCGCTATAGCCAACGAAACTGGCGCGAAACGACAAAAGCACCGAGTTTTGTGGGATGTCTCGATAGTTGTGTAGTGGTTTCATGGAGCATGAAATATCGACCCGGGACACCAAAACAGCGTGTTATGGCCCGAGAAACTGGCGTGAAACGACAAAAACACCGAGTTTTTCAGATACGTTGATACCCGTGCACACGGTTCATGGAGCATCAAAAATCGACCCGGGACCCCAAAACAGTGCGCAGCCCACGAAACTGCCCCGAAACGACAAAAAACAAAGAGTTTTTGTGACAGCTCGATAACCGTGCACGCGGTTCATGGAGCATCAAAAATCGACCCGGAACCCAAAACAGTGCGCTATAGCCCACGAAACTAGCCCGAGACGACAAAAACATCGAGTTTTTGGAATGTCTCGATAGCAGTGCACACGGTTGATGGAGCATAAAAAATCGACCCGGGACCCCAAAACAGTGCGTTGTAGCCGATGAAACTTGCGCAAAACGACAAAAACAACGAGTTTTTGCATCGTCTCGATAGTCGTGCACAAGGTTCATGGAGCATCAAAAATCGACCCGGGACCCCAGAACAGTGCACTATAACCAACGAAAGAGGCTCAAAACAACAAAAACGCAAAGTTATTGCGATGTCTCGATCGTCATGCACACGGTTCATGTAGCATAAAAATCGACCCGGGACCCCAAAACAATGCACTATAACCCACGAAACAGGCTAAAACAACAAAAACGCATAGTTATTGCGATGTCTCGATCATCGTGCACACGGTTCATGCAGCATAAAAAACGACCCGGAATCCGAAAATAGTGCGCTATAGCCAACGAAATTGGCCCAAAATGACCAAAACATCGAGTTTATTGGATGTCTCGATAGCGTGCACAAGGTTCATGGAGCATTACCAATCGTCCCGGGAACCCAAAACAATGCACTATAGACCACGAAATTGGCCCGAAACGTCATAAACACCTAGTTTCTGTGACGTCTTCGTAGCCGTGCACAGGGTTCATGGAGCATCGAAAATCGTCCCGGGACGCCAAAACAGTGCGCTATAATCCACCAAATTAGCCCGAAACGACAAGAACGCCATGTTTTTGTGACGTCTCGATAGTCGTGCACACGGTTCATGGAGCATCAAAAATGGACCCAAGACCCCAAACAGTGCGTTATAGCCCAGGAAACTAGCCCAGTCGACAAAAACACCATGGTTTGCGATGTCTCGATAGCCGTGCAAAGAGTTCATGAAGCATCAAAACTCGATCCGGGACCCCAAAATAGTGTGTTCTAGCCCAAGAAACTGGCATGAAATGACAAAAACACAAAGTTTTTCCGATGTGTCGATAGCCGTGCACAGTGTTCGTGGAGAATCAAAAATCGACACGGGACCCCCAAAATAGTGCGCTATAGCCCACGAAACTCGCGTGAAATGATAAAAACAATAAGATTTTGCGACGTCTCGATAGCCGTGCACAAGGCTCATGAAGCATCAAAAATCGAACCAGTACCCCAAAACAGTACGCTATAGCCCACAAGAGTGGCCCGAAATATTAAAAACAAAGGGTTTTTGCGACGTCTCGATAGCCGTGCACATGTTCATGGAGCATAAAAAATAAATCCGGGACCCAAAACAGTGCGCTATAGCCCACGAAACTGGCCCGAAACGACAAAAACAACGAGTTTTTGCATCGTCTCGATAGTCGCGCACACGGTTCATGCAGCATCAAAAATCGACGCGGGACCGGAAAATAGTTCGCTATTGCCCACGAAACTGGCCCAAAACGACAAAGAAACACCGAGTTTTTGGGATGTCTCGATAGCCTGCACAGGGTTCATGGAGCATTAAAAATCGACCCGGGAACCCAAAACAGTGCACTATAGATCACGAAGTCGGCTCGAAACGTCATAAACATCGAGTTTTTATGACGTCTCGGTAGCCATGCACAGGGTTCGTGGAGCATTGAAACTCGACCCGCGGCCCCAAATATTGCGCTATAACCCACGAAATTAGCCCGAAACGACAAGAACGCCAAGTTTTTGAGACGTCTCGATAGTCGTGCATACGGTTCATGGAGCATCAAAAATGGACCCAGGACCCCAAAACAGTGCGTTATAGCCCACGAAACTGGCCCCAATCGACAAAAACAACAAGTTTTTGCGACGTCTCGATAACCGTGCACAGGGTTCATGGAGCATCAAAAATCGACCCGGGACCCCAAAACAGTGCGCTATAGCCCACAAAACTGGCCCGAAATGTTAAAAACAAAGTGTTTTTGCGACGTCTCGATAGCCGTGCACACGGTACATGGAGCATAAAAAATCGATCCGGGACCCCATAACAGTGCGCTATAGCCCACGAAACTGGCCCGAAACGACAAAAGCACCGAGTTTTTGGAATGTCTCGATAGCTGTGTAGTGGTTTCATGCAGCATGAAATATCGACCCGGGACCCCAAAACAGCGTGTTATGGACCGAGAAACTGGCGTGAAACGACAAAAACATCGAGTTTTTCAGATACGTTGATACCCGTGCACACGGTTCATGGAGCATCAAAAATCGACCCGGGACCCCAAAACAGTGCGTAGCCCACGAAACTGCCCCGAAACGACAAAGAGTTTTTGTGACTTCTCGATAACCGTGCACAGGGTTCATGGAGCATCAAAATCGATCCGGAACCCCAAAACAGTGCGCTATAGCCCACGAAACTAGCCCGAGACGACAAAAACATCGACTTTTTGGAATGTCTCGATAGCAGTGCACACGGTTGATGGAGCATAAAAATCGACCCGGGACCCCAAAACAATGCGTTGTAGCCGACGAAACTCGCGCGAAACGACAAAAACAACGAGTTTTTGCATCGTCTCGATAGCCTTGCACAGGGTTCATGGAGCATCAAAAATCGACCCGGGACCCCAAAACAGTGCACTATAACCCACGAAACAGGCTCAAAACAACAAAAACGCAAAGTTATTGCGATGTCTCGATCGTCGTGCACACGGTTCATGCAGCATAAAAAATCGACCCGGGATCCGAAAATAGTGCGCTATAGCCAACGAAACTGGCCCGAAATGAACAAAACACCAAGTTTTTTTGATGTCTCAATAGCCTGCACAAGGTTCATGGAGCATTGCCAATCGACCCGGGAACCGGAACCAATGCACTATAGACCACGAAATTGGACCAAAACGTCATAAACACCTAGTTTCTGCGACGTCTCGGTAGCCGTGCACAGGGTTCATGGAGCATCGAAAATCGTCCCGGGACCCCAAAACAGTGCGCTATAACCCACGAAATTAGCCCGAAACGACAAGAACGCCATGTTTTTGTGATGTCGATAGTCGTGCACACGGTTCATGGAGCATCAAAAATGGACCCGAGACCCCAAAGAGTGCGTTATAACCCAGGAAACTGGCCCCAATCGACAAAAACACCATGGTTTTGTGATGTCTCGATAGCCGTGCAAAGAGTTCATGAAGCATCAAAACTCAACCCGGGACCCCAAAACAGTTTTTTCTAGCCCAAGAAACACGCATGGAATGACAAAAGCACCATGTTTTTCCGATGTGTCGATAGCCGTACACAGGGTTCGTTGAGAATCAAAAATCAACACGGGACCCCAAAACAGTGCGATATAGCCCACGAAACTCGCGCGAAACAACAAAAATAACGAGTTGTTGCGACGTCTCGATAGCTGTGCAGAGGGTTCATGAAGCATCGAAAATCGATCCGGGACCCTAAAACAATGCGCTATAGCCCACGAAATTTGTCCACAATGACAAAAGCAACGAACTTTCGCGACGTCTCGATAGTCGTGCACACGGTTCATGCAGCATCAAAAATTGTCCTGGTACCCCCGAAACAGTGCGTTACAGCCCACGAAACTGACCCGAAACGACAAAAATAACGAGTTTTTACGACAACTCGATAGTCGTGCACGGTGTTCATGGAGCATCAAAAATCAACACGGGATCCCAAAAGAATGCGCTATAGCCCACGAAACAGGCTCAAAACGACAAAAACGCCATGTTTTTGCGACGTCTCGATAGTCGTCCACACGGTTCATGGATCATAAAAATTGACGCGGGACGCCATGGTTTTGCATCGTCTCGATAGCCGTGCACACGGTTCATGGAGCATCAAAAATCGACCCGGGACCCCAAAACAGTGCACTATAACCCACAAAACTGGCCCGAAATGTTAAAAACAAAGTGTTTTTGCGACGTCTCGATAGTCGTGCACACGGTTCATGGAGCATAAAAATCGATTCGGGGCCCCATAACAGTGTGCTATAGCCAACGAAACTGGCGAGAAACGACAAAAGCACCGAAATATCAACAGTTTTTGGGATGTCTCGATAGTTGTGTAGTGGTTTCGTGGAGCATGAAATATAGACCCGGGACCCCAAAACAGCGTGTTATGGCCCAAGAAACTGGCGTGAAACGACAAAAACACCGAGTTTTTCAAATACATTGAAACCCGTGCACACGGTTCATGGAGCATCAAAAATCGACCCGGGACCCCAAAACAGTGCGCAGCCCACGAAACTGCCCCGAAACGACAAAAAACAAAGAGTTTTTGTGACGTCTCGATAACCGTGCACACGGTTCATGGAGCATCAAAAATCGACACGGAACACCAAAACAGTGCGCTATAGCCCACGAAACTAGCCCGAGACGACAAAAACATCGAGTTTTTGGAATGTCTCTATAGCAGTGCACACGGTTGATGGAGCATAAAAAATCGACCCGGGACCCCAAAACAGTGCGTTGTTGCCGACGAAACTCGCTCGAAACGACAAAAACAACGAGTTTTTGCATCGTCTCGATAGCCATGCACAGGGTTCATGGAGCATCAAAAATCGACCCGGGACCCCAAAACAGTGCACTATAAACCACGATACAGGCTCAAAACAACAAAGACGCAAAGTTATTCCGATGTCTCGATCGTCGTGCACACGGTTCATGCAGCATAAAAAATCGACCCGGGATCCAAAAATAGTGTGCTATAGCCAACGAAACTGGCCCGAAATGACCAAAACACCGAGTTTTTGGATGTCTCGATAGCCTACACAAGATTCATGGAGCATTACCAATCGACCCGGGAACCCAAACCAATGCACTATAGACCACGAAATTGGCCCGAAACGTCATAAACACCTAGTTTCTGCGACATCTCGGTAGCCGTGCACAGGGTTCATGGAGCATCGAAAATCGTCCCGGGACCCCAAAACAGTGCGCTATAACCCACAAAATTAGCCCAAAACGACAAGAACGCCATGTATTTGTGACGTCTCGATAGTCGTGCACAAAGTTCATGGAGCATCAAAAATGCACCCGAGACCCCAAACAGTGCGTTATAACCCAGGAAACTGGCCCCAATCGACAAAAACACCATGGTTTTGCGATGTCTCGATAGCCGTGCAAAGAGTTCATGAAGCATCAAAACTCGACCCGGGACCCCAAAACAGTTTGTTCTAGCCCAAGAAACTGGCGTGAAACGACAAAAGCACCATGCTTTTCCGATGTGTCGATAGCCGTGCACAGGGTTCGTGGAGAATCAAAAATCAACACGGGGCCCCAAAACAGTGCGATATGGCCCACGAAACTCGCGCGAAACAACAAAAATAACGAGTTGTTGCGACGTCTCGATAGCTGTGCACAGGGTTCATGAAGCATCGAAAATCGATCCGGGACCCTAAAACAATGCGCTATAGCCCACGAAATTTGTCCACAATGACAAAAGCAACGAACTTTCGCGACGTCTCGATAGCCGTGCACACGGTTCATGCAGCATCAAAAATCGTCGTGGTACCCCCGAAACAGTGCGTTACAGCCCACGAAACTGGCCCGAAACGACAAAAATAACGAGTTTTTACGACGTCTCGATAGTCGTGCACGGTGTTCATGGAGCATCAAAAATCAACACGGGATCCCAAACGAATGCGCTATAGCCCACGAAACAGGCTCAAAACGATAAAAACGCCATGTTTTTGCGACATCTCGATAGTCGTCCACACGGTTCATGGATCATAAAAATTGACGCGGGACGCCATGTTTTTGCATCGTCTCGATAGCCGTGCACAGGGTTCATGGAGCATCAAAAATCAACCCGGGACCCCAAAACAGTGCACTATAACCCACGAAACAGGCTAAAACAACAAAAACGCAAAGTTATTGCGATGTCTCGATCGTCGTGCACACGGTTCATGCAGCATAAAAAATCGACCCGGAATCCGAAAATAGTGCGCTATAGCCAACGAAACTGGCCCGAAATGACCAAAACATCGAGTTTTTGGATGTCTCGATAGCGTGCACAAGGTTCATGGAGCATTACCAATCGACACGGGAACCCAAAACAATGCACTATAGACCACGAAATTGGCCCGAAACGTCATAAAAACCTAGTTTCTGCGACGTCTCGGTAGCCGTGCACAGGGTTCATGGAGCATCGAAAATCGTCCCGGGACGCCAAAACAGTGTGCTATAATCCACGAAATTAGCCCGAAACGACAAGAACGCCATGTTTTTTTGACGTCTCGATACTCGTGCACACGGTTCATGGAGCATCAAAAATGGACCCGAGACCCCAAACAGTGCGATATAGCCGAGGAAACTAGCCCCAGTAGACAAAAACACCATGGTTTTGCGATGTCTCGATAGCCGTGCAAAGAGTTCATGAAGCATCAAAACTCGATCCGGGACCCCAAAATAGTGTGTTCTAGCCCAAGAAACTGGCATGAAATGACAAAAACACAGAGTTTTTCCGATGTGTCGATAGCCGTGCACAGTGTTCGTGGAGTATCAAAAATCGACACGGGACCCCCAAAACAGTGCGCTATAGCCCACGAAACTCGCGCGAAATGACAAAAACAACGAGTTTTTGAGACGTCTCGATAGCCGTGCACACGGTTCATGAAGCATAAAAAATCGACCCGGGACCCCAAAATAGTGCGCTATAGCCCATAAAACTAGCCCGAAATGTGAAAAACAAAGTGTTTTTGCGACGTCTCGATAGCCGTGCACACGGTTCATGGAGCATAAAAAATCGATCCGGGACCCCATAACAGTGCACTATAGCCCACGAAACTGGCCCGAAACGACAAAAGCACCGAGTTTTTGGATGTCTCGATAGCTGTGTAGTGGTTTCATGGAGCATGAAATATCGACCCATGACCGCAAAACAGTGTGTTATGCCCTGAAAATTGGAGTGAAACGACAAAAACACCGAGTTTTTCAGATACGTTGATACTCCTGCACACGGTTCATGGAGCATCAAAAATCGACCCGGGACCCCAAAACAGTGCGCAGCCCACGAAACTGCCCCAAAACAACAAAAAACAACGAGTTTTTGTGACGTGTCGATAGTCGTGCACACGGTTCATGGAGCATCAAAAATCGACCCGGGACCCCCAAAACAGTGCGCTATAGCCCACGAAACTAGCCCGAGACGACAAAAACATCGATTTTTTGGAATGTCTCGATAGCAGTGCACACGGTTGATGGAGCATAAAAAATCGACCCGGGACCCCAAAACAGTGCGTTGTAGCACATGAAACTCGCGCGAAACGACAAAAACAACGAGTTTTTGCATCATCTCGATAGCCATGCACAGGGTTCATGGAGCATCAAAAATCGACCCGGGACCCCAAAATAGTGCACTATAAACCACGAAACAGGGTCAAAACAACAAAAACGCAAAGTTATTGCGATGTCTCGATCATCGTGCACACGGTTCATGCAGCACAAAAAATCGAAACGGGATCCAAAAATAGTGCGCTACAGCCAACGAAACTAGCCTGAAATGACCAAAACACCGAGTTTTTTGGATGTCTCGATAGCCTACACAATGTTCATGGAGCATTACCAATCGACCCGGGCACCCAAAACAATGCACTATAGACCACGAAATTGGCCTGAAACGTTATAAACACCTAGTTTTCTGCGACGTCTTGGTAGCCGTGCACAGGGTTGATGGAGCATCGAAAATCGTCCCGGGACCCCAAAACAATGCGCTATAATCCACGAAATTAGCCCGAAACGACAAGAACGCCATGTTTTTGTGATGTCTTGATAGTCGTGCACACTGTTCATGGAGCATCAAACATGGACCCGAGACCCCAAAAAGTGCGTTATAGCCTAGGAAACAGGCCCCATCTACAAAAACACCATGGTTTTGCGATGTCTCGATAGCCGTGCAAAGAGTTCATGAAGCATCAAAACTCGACCCAGGACCCCAAAACAGTGTGTTCTAGCCCAAGAAACTGGCATGGAATGATAAAAACACAGAGTTTTTCCAATGTGTCGATAGCCGTGCACAGTGTTCGTGGAGAATCAAAAATCGATACGGGACCCCCAAAACAGTGCGCTATAGCCCACGAAACTAGCCCGAGACGACAAAAACATCGATTTTTTGGAATGTCTTGATAGCAGTGCACACGGTTGATGGAGCATAAAAAATTGACGCGGGACCCCAAAAATAGTGCGCTACAGCCAACGAAACTAGCCTGAAATGACCAAAACACCGAGTTTTTTGGATGTCTCGATAGCCTGCACAATGTTCATGGAGCATTACCAATCGACCCGGGAACCCAAAACAATGCACTATAGACCACGAAATTGGCCTGAAACGTCATAAACACCTAGTTTCTGTGACGTCTTGGTAGCCGTGCACAGGGTTCATGGAGCATCGAAAATCGTCCCGGGACCCCAAAACAGTGCGATATAACCCACGAAATTAGCCCGAAACAACAAGAACGCCATGTTTTTGTGACGTCTCGATAGTCGTGCACACGATTCATGGAGCATAAAAAATCGATCCAGGACCCCATAACAGTGTGCTATAGCCCACGAAACTGGCCCGAAACGACAAAATCACCGAGTTTTTGGGATGTCTCGATAGCTGTGTAGTGGTTTCATGGACCATGAAATATCGACCCGGGACACCAAAACAGCATGTTATAGCCTGAGAAACTGGCGTGAAACGACAAAAACACCGAGTTTTTCAGATACGTTGATACCCGTGCACACGGTTCATGGAGCATCAAAAATCGACCCGAGACCCCAAAACAGTGCGCAGCCCACGAAACTGCCCCAAAACGACAAAAAACAAAGAGTTTTCGTGACGTCTCGATAACCGTGCACAGGTTTCATGCAGCATCAAAAATCGACCCGAAACCCCAAAACAGTGCGCTATAGCCCACGAAACTAGCCCAACATGACAAAAACATCGAGTTTTTGGAATGTCTCGATAGCAGTGCACACGGTTGATGGAGCATAAAAAATCGACCCGGGACCCCAAAACAGTGCGTTGTAGCCGACGAAACTCGCGCGAAACGACGAAAACAATGAGTTTTTGCATGGTCTCGATAGCCATGCACAGGGTTCATGGAGCATCAAAAATCGACCCGGGACCCCAAAATAGTGCACTATAACCCACGAAAGAGGCTCAAAACAACAAAAATGCCAAGTTATTGCGATGTCTCGATCGTCGTGCACACGGTTCATGCAGCATAAAAAATCGACCCGGGATCCCAAAAAAGTGCGCTATAGCCAACGAAACTGGCCCGAAATGACCAAAACACCGAGTTTTTGGATGTCTCGATAGCCTGCACAAGGTTCATGGAGCATTACCAATCGACCCGGGAACCCAAAACAATGCACTATAGACCACAAAATAGGCCTGAAACGTTATAAACACCTAGTTTCTGTGATGTCTCGGTAACCGTGCATAGGGTTCATCGAGCATCGAAAATCGTCCCGGGACCCCAAATCAGTGCGCTATAACACACGAAATTAGCCCGAAACGACAAGAACGCCATGTTTTTGTGACGTCTCGATAGTCGTGCACACGGTTCATGGAGCATAAAAAATGGAAAACACGCCCCAATCGACAAAAACACCATGGTTTGTGATGTCTCGATAGTCGTGCAAAGAGTTCATGAAGCATCAAAACTCGACCCGGGACCCCAAAACAGTGTGGAGCCCAAGAAACTGGCATGAAATGACAAAAACACAGAGTTTTTCCGATGTGTCGATAGTCATGCACAGTGTTCGTGGAGAATCAAAAATCGACACGGGACCCCCAAAACAGTGCGCTATAGCCCACGAAACTTGCGCGAAACGACAAAAACAATGAGTTTTTGCGCCGTCTCGATAGCCGTGCACATGGTTCATGGAGCATCAAAAATCGACCCGGGACCCCAAAACAGTGCGATATAGCCCTCGAAACTGGCCCGAAATGTTAAAAACAAAGTGTTTTTGCGACGTCTTCATAGCCGTGCACACGGTTCATGGAGCATAAAAAATCGATCCGGGGCCCCATAACAGTGCGCTATAGCCAACGAAACTGGCGCGAAACGACAAAAGCACCGAGTTTTGTGGGATGTCTCGATAGTTGTGTAGTGGTTTCATGGAGCATGAAATATCGACCCGGGACACCAAAACAGCGTGTTATGGCCCGAGAAACTGGCGTGAAACGACAAAAACACCGAGTTTTTCAGATACGTTGATACCCGTGCACACGGTTCATGGAGCATCAAAAATCGACCCGGGACCCCAAAACAGTGCGCAGCCCACGAAACTGCTCCGAAACGACAAAAAACAAAGAGTTTTTGTGACAGCTCGATAACCGTGCACGCGGTTCATGGAGCATCAAAAATCGACCCGGAACCCAAAACAATGCGCTATAGCCCACGAAACTAGCCCGAGACGACAAAAACATCAAGTTTTTGGAATGTCTCGATAGCAGTGCACACGGTTGATGGAGCATAAAAAATCGACCTGGGACCCCAAAACAGTGCGTTGTAGCCGATGAAACTTGCGCAAAACGACAAAAACAACGAGTTTTTGCATCGTCTCGATAGTCGTGCACAAGGTTCATGGAGCATCAAAAATCGACCCGGGACCCCAAAACAGTGCACTATAACCAACGAAAGAGGCTCAAAACAACAAAAACGCAAAGTTATTGCGATGTCTCGATCATCGTGCACAGGGTTCATGGAGCATCAAAAATCGACCCGGGACCCCAAAATAGTGCACTATAACCCACGAAAGAGGCTCAAAACAACAAAAATGCCAAGTTATTGCGATGTCTCGATCGTCGTGCACACGGTTCATGCAGCATAAAAAATCGACCCGGGATCCCAAAAAAGTGCGCTATAGCCAACGAAACTGGCCCGAAATGACCAAAACACCGAGTTTTTGGATGTCTCGATAGCCTGCACAAGGTTCATGGAGCATTACCAATCGACCCGGGAACCCAAAACAATGCACTATAGAACACAAAATAGGCCCGAAACGTTATAAACACCTAGTTTCTGCGATGTCTCGGTAACCGTGCATAGGGTTCATCGAGCATCGAAAATCGTCCCGGGACCCCAAATCAGTGCGCTATAACACACGAAATTAGCCCGAAACGACAAGAACGCCATGTTTTTGTGACGTCTCGATAGTCGTGCACACGGTTCATGGAGCATAAAAAATGGAAAACACGCCCCAATCGACAAAAACACCATGGTTTGTGATGTCTCGAAAGTCGTGCAAAGAGTTCATGAAGCATCAAAACTCGACCCGGGACCCCAAAACAGTGTGGAGCCCAAGAAACTGGCATGAAATGACAAAAACACAGAGTTTTTCCGATGTGTCGATAGTCATGCACAGTGTTCGTGGAGAATCAAAAATCGACACGGGACCCCCAAAACAGTGCGCTATAGCCCACGAAACTTGCGCGAAACGACAAAAACAATGAGTTTTTGCGCCGTCTCGATAGCCGTGCACATGGTTCATGGAGCATCAAAAATCAACCCGGGACCCCAAAACAGTGCGATATAGCCCTCGAAACTGGCCCGAAATGTTAAAAACAAAGTGTTTTTGCGACGTCTTCATAGCCGTGCACACGGTTCATGGAGCATAAAAAATCGATCCGGGGCCCCATAACAGTGCGCTATAGCCAACGAAACTGGCGCGAAACGACAAAAGCACCGAGTTTTGTGGGATGTCTCGATAGTTGTGTAGTGGTTTCATGGAGCATGAAATATCGACCCGGGACACCAAAACAGCGTGTTATGGCCCGAGAAACTGGCGTGAAACGACAAAAACACCGAGTTTTTCAGATACGTTGATACCCGTGCACACGGTTCATGGAGCATCAAAAATCGACCCGGGACCCCAAAACAGTGCGCAGCCCACGAAACTGCCCCGAAACGACAAAAAACAAAGAGTTTTTGTGACAGCTCGATAACCGTGCACGCGGTTCATGGAGCATCAAAAATCGACACGGAACACCAAAACAGTGCGCTATAGCCCACGAAACTAGCCCGAGACGACAAAAACATCGAGTTTTTGGAATGTCTCGATAGCAGTGCACACGGTTGATGGAGCATAAAAAATCGACCCGGGACCCCAAAACAGTGCGTTGTAGCCGATGAAACTTGCGCAAAACGACAAAAACAACGAGTTTTTGCATCGTCTCGATAGTCGTGCACAAGGTTCATGGAGCATCAAAAATCGACCCGGGACCCCAGAACAGTGCACTATAACCAACGAAAGAGGCTCAAAACAACAAAAACGCAAAGTTATTGCGATGTCTCGATCGTCATGCACACGGTTCATGTAGCATAAAAATCGACCCGGGACCCCAAAACAATGCACTATAACCCACGAAACAGGCTAAAACAACAAAAACGCATAGTTATTGCGATGTCTCGATCGTCGTGCACACGGTTCATGCAGCATAAAAAACGACCCGGAATCCGAAAATAGTGCGCTATAGCCAACGAAATTGGTCCAAAATGACCAAAACGTCGAGTTTATTGGATGTCTCGATAGCGTGCACAAGGTTCATGGAGCATTACCAATCGTCCCGGGAACCCAAAACAATGCACTATAGACCACGAAATTGGCCCGAAACGTCATAAACACCTAGTTTCTGTGACGTCTTCGTAGCCGTGCACAGGGTTCATGGAGCATCGAAAATCGTCCCGGGACGCCAAAACAGTGCGCTATAATCCACCAAATTAGCCCGAAACGACAAGAACGCCATGTTTTTGTGACGTCTCGATAGTCGTGCACACGGTTCATGGAGCATCAAAAATGGACCCAAGACCCCAAACAGTGCGTTATAGCCCAGGAAACTAGCCCAGTCGACAAAAACACCATGGTTTGCGATGTCTCGATAGCCGTGCAAAGAGTTCATGAAGCATCAAAACTCGATCCGGGACCCCAAAATAGTGTGTTCTAGCCCAAGAAACTGGCATGAAATGACAAAAACACAAAGTTTTTCCGATGTGTCGATAGCCGTGCACAGTGTTCGTGGAGAATCAAAAATCGACACGGGACCCCCAAAATAGTGCGCTATAGCCCACGAAACTCGCGTGAAATGATAAAAACAATAAGATTTTGCGACGTCTCGATAGCCGTGCACAAGGCTCATGAAGCATCAAAAATCGAACCGGTACCCCAAAACAGTACGCTATAGCCCACAAGAGTGGCCCGAAATATTAAAAACAAAGGGTTTTTGCGACGTCTCGATAGCCGTGCACATGTTCATGGAGCATAAAAAATAAATCCGGGACCCAAAATAGTGCGCTATAGCCCACGAAACTGGCCCGAAACGACAAAAACAACGAGTTTTTGCATCGTCTCGATAGTCGCGCACACGGTTCATGCAGCATCAAAAATCGACGCGGGACCCGAAAATAGTTCGCTATTGCCCACGAAACTGGCCCAAAACGACAAAGAAACACCGAGTTTTTGGGATGTCTCGATAGCCTGCACAGGGTTCATGGAGCATTAAAAATCGACCCGGGAACCCAAAACAGTGCACTATAGATCACGAAGTCGGCTCGAAACGTCATAAACATCGAGTTTTTGTGACGTCTCGGTAGCCGTGCACAGGGTTCGTGGAGCATTGAAACTCGACCCGCGGCCCCAAATATTGCGCTATAACCCACGAAATTAGCCCGAAACGACAAGAACGCCAAGTTTTTGAGACGTCTCGATAGTCGTGCATACGGTTCATGGAGCATCAAAAATGGACCCAGGACCCCAAAACAGTGCGTTATAGCCCACGAAACTGGCCCCAATCGACAAAAACAACAAGTTTTTGCGACGTCTCGATAACCGTGCACAGGGTTCATGGAGCATCAAAAATCGACCCGGGACCCCAAAACAGTGCGCTATAGCCCACAAAACTGGCCCGAAATGTTAAAAACAAAGTGTTTTTGCGACGTCTCGATAGCCGTGCACACGGTACATGGAGCATAAAAAATCGATCCGGGACCCCATAACAGTGCGCTATAGCCCACGAAACTGGCCCGAAACGACAAAAGCACCGAGTTTTTGGAATGTCTCGATAGCTGTGTAGTGGTTTCATGCAGCATGAAATATCGACCCGGGACCCCAAAACAGCGTGTTATGGACCGAGAAACTGGCGTGAAACGACAAAAACATCGAGTTTTTCAGATACGTTGATACCCGTGCACACGGTTCATGGAGCATCAAAAATCGACCCGGGACCCCAAAACAGTGCGTAGCCCACGAAACTGCCCCGAAACGACAAAGAGTTTTTGTGACTTCTCGATAACCGTGCACAGGGTTCATGGAGCATCAAAATCGATCAGGAACCCCAAAACAGTGCGCTATAGCCCACGAAACTAGCCCGAGACGACAAAAACATCGACTTTTTGGAATGTCTCGATAGCAGTGCACACGGTTGATGGAGCATAAAAATCGACCCGGGACCCCAAAACAATGCGTTGTAGCCGACGAAACTCGCGCGAAACGACAAAAACAACGAGTTTTTGCATCGTCTCGATAGCCTTGCACAGGGTTCATGGAGCATCAAAAATCGACCCGGGACCCCAAAACAGTGCACTATAACCCACGAAACAGGCTCAAAACAACAAAAACGCAAAGTTATTGCGATGTCTCGATCGTCGTGCACACGGTTCATGCAGCATAAAAAATCGACCCGGGATCCGAAAATAGTGCGCTATAGCCAACGAAACTGGCCCGAAATGAACAAAACACCAAGTTTTTTTGATGTCTCAATAGCCTGCACAAGGTTCATGGAGCATTACCAATCGACCCGGGAACCGGAACCAATGCACTATAGACCACGAAATTGGACCAAAACGTCATAAACACCTAGTTTCTGCGACGTCTCGGTAGCCGTGCACAGGGTTCATGGAGCATCGAAAATCGTCCCGGGACCCCAAAACAGTGCGCTATAACCCACAAAATTAGCCCAAAACGACAAGAACGCCATGTTTTTGTGATGTCGATAGTCGTGCACACGGTTCATGGAGCATCAAAAATGGACCCGAGACCCCAAAGAGTGCGTTATAACCCAGGAAACTGGCCCCAATCGATAAAAACACCATGGTTTTGTGATGTCTCGATAGCCGTGCAAAGAGTTCATGAAGCATCAAAACTCAACCCGGGACCCCGAAACAGTTTTTTCTAGCCCAAGAAACACGCATGGAATGACAAAAGCACCATGTTTTTCCGATGTGTCGATAGCCGTACACAGGGTTCGTTGAGAATCAAAAATCAACACGGGACCCCAAAACAGTGCGATATAGCCCACGAAACTCGCGCGAAACAACAAAAATAACGAGTTGTTGCGACGTCTCGATAGCTGTGCAGAGGGTTCATGAAGCATCGAAAATCGATCCGGGACCCTAAAACAATGCGCTATAGCCCACGAAATTTGTCCACAATGACAAAAGCAACGAACTTTCGCGACGTCTCGATAGTCGTGCACACGGTTCATGCAGCATCAAAAATTGTCCTGGTACCCCCGAAACAGTGCGTTACAGCCCACGAAACTGACCCGAAACGACAAAAATAACGAGTTTTTACGACAACTCGATAGTCGTGCACGGTGTTCATGGAGCATCAAAAATCAACACGGGATCCCAAAAGAATGCGCTATAGCCCACGAAACAGGCTCAAAACGACAAAAACGCCAGGTTTTTGCGACGTCTCGATAGTCGTCCACACGGTTCATGGATCATAAAAATTGACGCGGGACGCCATGGTTTTGCTTCGTCTCGATAGTCGTGCACACGGTTCATGGAGCATCAAAAATCGACACGGGACCCCAAAACAGTGCACTATAACCCACAAAACTGGCCCGAAATGTTAAAAACAAAGTGTTTTTGCGACGTCTCGATAGTCGTGCACACGGTTCATGGAGCATAAAAATCGATTCGGGGCCCCATAACAGTGTGCTATAGCCAACGAAACTGGCGAGAAACGACAAAAGCACCGAAATATCAACAGTTTTTGGGATGTCTCGATAGTTGTGTAGTGGTTTCGTGGAGCACGAAATATAGACCCGGGACCCCAAAACAGCGTGTTATGGCCCAAGAAACTGGCGTGAAACGACAAAAACACCGAGTTTTTCAAATACATTGATACCCGTGCACACGGTTCATGGAGCATCAAAAATCGACACGGAACACCAAAACAGTGCGCTATAGCCCACGAAACTAGCCCGAGACGACAAAAACATCGAGTTTTTGGAATGTCTCGATAGCAGTGCACACGGTTGATGGAGCATAAAAAATCGACCCGGGACCCCAAAACAGTGCGTTGTTGCCGACGAAACTCGCTCGAAACGACAAAAACAACGAGTTTTTGCATCGTCTCGATAGCCATGCACAGGGTTCATGGAGCATCAAAAATCGACCCGGGACCCCAAAACAGTGCACTATAAACCACGATACAGGCTCAAAACAACAAAGACGCAAAGTTATTCCGATGTCTCGATCGTCGTGCACACGGTTCATGCAGCATAAAAAATCGACCCGGGATCCAAAAATAGTGTGCTATAGCCAACGAAACTGGCCCGAAATGACCAAAACACCGAGTTTTTGGATGTCTCGATAGCCTACACAAGATTCATGGAGCATTACCAATCGACCCGGGAACCCAAACCAATGCACTATAGACCACGAAATTGGCCCGAAACGTCATAAACACCTAGTTTCTGCGACATCTCGGTAGCCGTGCACAGGGTTCATGGAGCATCGAAAATCGTCCCGGGACCCCAAAACAGTGCGCTATAACCCACAAAATTAGCCCAAAACGACAAGAACGCCATGTATTTGTGACGTCTCGATAGTCGTGCACAAAGTTCATGGAGCATCAAAAATGCACCCGAGACCCCAAACAGTGCGTTATAACCCAGGAAACTGGCCCCAATCGACAAAAACACCATGGTTTTGCGATGTCTCGATAGCCGTGCAAAGAGTTCATGAAGCATCAAAACTCGACCCGGGACCCCAAAACAGTTTGTTCTAGCCCAAGAAACTGGCGTGAAACGACAAAAGCACCATGCTTTTCCGATGTGTCGATAGCCGTGCACAGGGTCGTGGAGAATCAAAAATCAACACGGGGCCCCAAAACAGTGCGATATAGCCCACGAAACTCGCGCGAAACAACAAAAATAACGAGTTGTTGCGACGTCTCGATAGCTGTGCACAGGGTTCATGAAGCATCGAAAATCGATCCGGGACCCTAAAACAATGCGCTATAGCCCACGAAATTTGTCCACAATGACAAAAGCAACGAACTTTCGCGACGTCTCGATAGCCGTGCACACGGTTCATGCAGCATCAAAAATCGTCGTGGTACCCCCGAAACAGTGCGTTACAGCCCACGAAACTGGCCCGAAACGACAAAAATAACGAGTTTTTACGACGTCTCGATAGTCATGCACGGTGTTCATGGAGCATCAAAAATCAACACGGGATCCCAAACGAATGCGCTATAGCCCACGAAACAGGCTCAAAACGATAAAAACGCCATGTTTTTGCGACATCTCGATAGTCGTCCACACGGTTCATGGATCATAAAAATTGACGCGGGACGCCATGTTTTTGCATCGTCTCGATAGCCGTGCACAGGGTTCATGGAGCATCAAAAATCAACCCGGGACCCCAAAACAGTGCACTATAACCCACGAAACAGGCTAAAACAACAAAAACGCAAAGTTATTGCGATGTCTCGATCGTCGTGCACACGGTTCATGCAGCATAAAAAATCGACCCGGAATCCGAAAATAGTGCGCTATAGCCAACGAAACTGGCCCGAAATGACCAAAACATCGAGTTTTTTGGATGTCTCGATAGCGTGCACAAGGTTCATGGAGCATTACCAATCGACACGGGAACCCAAAACAATGCACTATAGACCACGAAATTGGCCCGAAACGTCATAAAAACCTAGTTTCTGCGACGTCTCGGTAGCCGTGCACAGGGTTCATGGAGCATCGAAAATCGTCCCGGGACGCCAAAACAGTGTGCTATAATCCACGAAATTAGCCCGAAACGACAAGAACGCCATGTTTTTTTGACGTCTCGATACTCGTGCACACGGTTCATGGAGCATCAAAAATGGACCCGAGACCCCAAACAGTGCGATATAGCCGAGGAAACTAGCCCCAGTAGACAAAAACACCATGGTTTTGCGATGTCTCGATAGCCGTGCAAAGAGTTCATGAAGCATCAAAACTCAATCCGGGACCCCAAAATAGTGTGTTCTAGCCCAAGAAACTGGCATGAAATGACAAAAACACAGAGTTTTTCCGATGTGTCGATAGCCGTGCACAGTGTTCGTGGAGTATCAAAAATCGACACGGGACCCCCAAAACAGTGCGCTATAGCCCACGAAACTCGCGCGAAATGACAAAAACAACGAGTTTTTGAGACGTCTCGATAGCCGTGCACACGGTTCATGAAGCATAAAAAATCGACCCGGGACCCCAAAATAGTGCGCTATAGCCCATAAAACTAGCCCGAAATGTGAAAAACAAAGTGTTTTTGCGACGTCTCGATAGCCGTGCACACGGTTCATGGAGCATAAAAAATCGATCCGGGACCCCATAACAGTGCACTATAGCCCACGAAACTGGCCCGAAACGACAAAAGCACCGAGTTTTTCGATGTCTCGATAGCTGTGTAGTGGTTTCATGGAGCATGAAATATCGACCCATGACCCCAAAACAGTGTGTTATGGCCCGAAAATTGGAGTGAAACGACAAAAACACCGAGTTTTTCAGATACGTTGATACTCCTGCACACGGTTCATGGAGCATCAAAAATCGACCCGGGACCCCAAAACAGTGCGCAGCCCACGAAACTGCCCCAAAACAACAAAAAACAACGAGTTTTTGTGACGTGTCGATAGTCGTGCACACGGTTCATGGAGCATCAAAAATCGACCCGGGACCCCCAAAACAGTGCGCTATAGCCCACGAAACTAGCCCGAGACGACAAAAACATCGATTTTTTGGAATGTCTCGATAGCAGTGCACACGGTTGATGGAGCATAAAAAATCGACCCGGGACCCCAAAACAGTGCGTTGTAGCACATGAAACTCGCGCGAAACGACAAAAACAACGAGTTTTTGCATCATCTCGATAGCCATGCACAGGGTTCATGGAGCATCAAAAATCGACCCGGGACCCCAAAATAGTGCACTATAAACCACGAAACAGGGTCAAAACAACAAAAACGCAAAGTTATTGCGATGTCTCGATCATCGTGCACACGGTTCATGCAGCACAAAAAATCGAAACGGGATCCAAAAATAGTGCGCTACAGCCAACGAAACTAGCCTGAAATGACCAAAACACCGAGTTTTTTGGATGTCTCGATAGCCTACACAATGTTCATGGAGCATTACCAATCGACCCGGGCACCCAAAACAATGCACTATAGACCACGAAATTGGCCTGAAACGTTATAAACACCTAGTTTTCTGCGACGTCTTGGTAGCCGTGCACAGGGTTGATGGAGCATCGAAAATCGTCCCGGGACCCCAAAACAGTGCGCTATAATCCACGAAATTAGCCCGAAACGACAAGAACGCCATGTTTTTGTGATGTCTTGATAGTCGTGCACACGGTTCATGGAGCATCAAACATGGACCCGAGACCCCAAAAAGTGCGTTATAGCCTAGGAAACAGGCCCCATCTACAAAAACACCATGGTTTTGCGATGTCTCGATAGCCGTGCAAAGAGTTCATGAAGCATCAAAACTCGACCCAGGACCCCAAAACAGTGTGTTCTAGCCCAAGAAACTGGCATGGAATGATAAAAACACAGAGTTTTTCCAATGTGTCGATAGCCGTGCACAGTGTTCGTGGAGAATCAAAAATCGACACGGGACCCCCAAAACAGTGCGCTATAGCCCACGAAACTAGCCCGAGACGACAAAAACATGGATTTTTTGGAATGTCTTGATAGCAGTGCACACGGTTGATGGAGCATAAAAAATTGACGCGGGACACCAAAAATAGTGCGCTACAGCCAACGAAACTAGCCTGAAATGACCAAAACACCGAGTTTTTTGGATGTCTCGATAGCCTGCACAATGTTCATGGAGCATTACCAATCGACCCGGGAACCCAAAACAATGCACTATAGACCACGAAATTGGCCTGAAACGTCATAAACACCTAGTTTCTGTGACGTCTTGGTAGCCGTGCACAGGGTTCATGGAGCATCGAAAATCGTCCCGGGACCCCAAAACAGTGCGATATAACCCACGAAATTAGCCCGAAACAACAAGAACGCCATGTTTTTGTGACGTCTCGATAGTCGTGCACACGATTCATGGAGCATAAAAAATCGATCCAGGACCCCATAACAGTGTGCTATAGCCCACGAAACTGGCCCGAAACGACAAAATCACCGAGTTTTTGGGATGTCTCGATAGCTGTGTAGTGGTTTCATGGACCATGAAATATCGACCCGGGACACCAAAACAGCATGTTATAGCCTGAGAAACTGGCGTGAAACGACAAAAACACCGAGTTTTTCAGATACGTTGATACCCGTGCACACGGTTCATGGAGCATCAAAAATCGACCCGAGACCCCAAAACAGTGCGCAGCCCACGAAACTGCCCCAAAACGACAAAAAACAAAGAGTTTTCGTGACGTCTCGATAACCGTGCACAGGTTTCATGCAGCATCAAAAATCGACCCGAAACCCCAAAACAGTGCGCTATAGCCCACGAAACTAGCCCAACATGACAAAAACATCGAGTTTTTGGAATGTCTCGATAGCAGTGCACACGGTTGATGGAGCATAAAAAATCGACCCGGGACCCCAAAACAGTGCGTTGTAGCCGACGAAACTCGCGCGAAACGACGAAAACAATGAGTTTTTGCATGGTCTCGATAGCCATGCACAGGGTTCATGGAGCATCAAAAATCGACCCGGGACCCCAAAATAGTGCACTATAACCCACGAAAGAGGCTCAAAACAACAAAAATGCCAAGTTATTGCGATGTCTCGATCGTCGTGCACACGGTTCATGCAGCATAAAAAATCGACCCGGGATCCCAAAAAAGTGCGCTATAGCCAACGAAACTGGCCCGAAATGACCAAAACACCGAGTTTTTGGATGTCTCGATAGCCTGCACAAGGTTCATGGAGCATTACCAATCGACCCGGGAACCCAAAACAATGCACTATAGACCACAAAATAGGCCCGAAACGTTATAAACACCTAGTTTCTGCGATGTCTCGGTAACCGTGCATAGGGTTCATCGAGCATCGAAAATCGTCCCGGGACCCCAAATCAGTGCGCTATAACACACGAAATTAGCCCGAAACGACAAGAACGCCATGTTTTTGTGACGTCTCGATAGTCGTGCACACGGTTCATGGAGCATAAAAAATGGAAAACACGCCCCAATCGACAAAAACACCATGGTTTGTGATGTCTCGATAGTCGTGCAAAGAGTTCATGAAGCATCAAAACTCGACCCGGGACCCCAAAACAGTGTGGAGCCCAAGAAACTGGCATGAAATGACAAAAACACAGAGTTTTTCCGATGTGTCGATAGTCATGCACAGTGTTCGTGGAGAATCAAAAATCGACACGGGACCCCCAAAACAGTGCGCTATAGCCCACGAAACTTGCGCGAAACGACAAAAACAATGAGTTTTTGCGCCGTCTCGATAGCCGTGCACATGGTTCATGGAGCATCAAAAATCGACCCGGGACCCCAAAACAGTGCGATATAGCCCTCGAAACTGGCCCGAAATGTTAAAAACAAAGTGTTTTCGCGACGTCTTCATAGCCGTGCACACGGTTCATGGAGCATAAAAAATCGATCCGGGGCCCCATAACAGTGCGCTATAGCCAACGAAACTGGCGCGAAACGACAAAAGCACCGAGTTTTGTGGGATGTCTCGATAGTTGTGTAGTGGTTTCATGGAGCATGAAATATCGACCCGGGACACCAAAACAGCGTGTTATGGCCCGAGAAACTGGCGTGAAACGACAAAAACACCGAGTTTTTCAGATACGTTGATACCCGTGCACACGGTTCATGGAGCATCAAAAATCGACCCGGGACCCCAAAACAGTGCGCAGCCCACTAAACTGCCCCGAAACGACAAAAAACAAAGAGTTTTTGTGACAGCTCGATAACCGTGCACGCGGTTCATGGAGCATCAAAAATCGACCCGGAACCCAAAACAGTGCGCTATAGCCCACGAAACTAGCCCGAGACGACAAAAACATCGAGTTTTTGGAATGTCTCGATAGCAGTGCACACGGTTGATGGAGCATAAAAAATCGACCCGGGACCCCAAAACAGCGCGTTGTAGCCGATGAAACTTGCGCAAAACGACAAAAACAACGAGTTTTTGCATCGTCTCGATAGTCGTGCACAAGGTTCATGGAGCAGCAAAAATCGACCCGGGACCCCAAAACAGTGCACTATAACCAACGAAAGAGGCTCAAAACAACAAAAACGCAAAGTTATTGCGATGTCTCGATCGTCATGCACACGGTTCATGTAGCATAAAAATCGACCCGGGACCCCAAAACAATGCACTATAACCCACGAAACAGGCTAAAACAACAAAAACGCATAGTTATTGCGATGTCTCGATCGTCGTGCACACGGTTCATGCAGCATAAAAAACGACCCGGAATCCGAAAATAGTGCGCTATAGCCAACGAAATTGGCCCAAAATAACCAAAACATCGAGTTTATTGGATGTCTCGATAGCGTGCACAAGGTTCATGGAGCATTATCAATCGTCCCGGGAACCCAAAACAATGCACTATAGACCACGAAATTGGCCCGAAACGTCATAAACACCTAGTTTCTGTGACGTCTTCGTAGCCGTGCACAGGGTTCATGGAGCATCGAAAATCGTCCCGGGACACCAAAACAGTGCGCTATAATCCACCAAATTAGCCCGAAACGACAAGAACGCCATGTTTTTGTGACGTCTCGATAGTCGTGCACACGGTTCATGGAGCATCAAAAATGGACCCGAGACCCCAAACAGTGCGTTATAGCCCAGGAAACTAGCCCAGTCGACAAAAACACCATGGTTTGCGATGTCTCGATAGCCGTGCAAAGAGTTCATGAAGCATCAAAACTCGATCCGGGACCCCAAAATAGTGTGTTCTAGCCCAAGAAACTGGCATGAAATGACAAAAACACAAAGTTTTTCCGATGTGTCGATAGCCGTGCACAGTGTTCGTGGAGAATCAAAAATCGACACGGGACCCCCAAAATAGTGCGCTATAGCCCACGAAACTCGCGTGAAATGATAAAAACAATAAGATTTTCCGATATCTCGATAGCCGTGCACAAGGCTCATGAAGCATCAAAAATCGAACCGGTACCCCAAAACAGTACGCTATAGCCCACAAGAGTGGCCCGAAATATTAAAAACAAAGGGTTTTTGCGACGTCTCGATAGCCGTGCACATGTTCATGGAGCATAAAAAATAAATCCGGGACCCAAAACAGTGCGCTATAGCCCACGAAACTGGCCCGAAACGACAAAAACAACGAGTTTTTGCATCGTCTCGATAGTCGCGCACACGGTTCATGCAGCATCAAAAATCGACGCGGGACCCGAAAATAGTTCGCTATTGCCCACGAAACTGGCCCAAAACGACAAAGAAACACCGAGTTTTTGGGATGTCTCGATAGCCTGCACAGGGTTCATGGAGCATTAAAAATCGACCCGGGAACCCAAAACTGTGCACTATAGATCACGAAGTTGGCTCGAAACGTCATAAACATCGAGTTTTTGTGACGTCTCGGTAGCCGTGCACAGGGTTCGTGGAGCATTGAAACTCGACCCGCGGCCCCAAATATTGCGCTATAACCCACGAAATTAGCCCGAAACGACAAGAACGCCAAGTTTTTGAGACGTCTCGATAGTCGTGCATACGGTTCATGGAGCATCAAAAATGGACCCAGGACCCCAAAACAGTGCGTTATAGCCCACGAAACTGGCCCCAATCGACAAAAACAACAAGTTTTTGCGACGTCTCGATAACCGTGCACAGGGTTCATGGAGCATCAAAAATCGACCCGGGACCCCAAAACAGTGCGCTATAGCCCACAAAACTGGCCCGAAATGTTAAAAACAAAGTGTTTTTGCGACGTCTCGATAGCCGTGCACACGGTACATGGAGCATAAAAAATCGATCCGGGACCCCATAACAGTGCGCTATAGCCCACGAAACTGGCCCGAAACGACAAAAGCACCGAGTTTTTGGAATGTCTCGATAGCTGTGTAGTGGTTTCATGCAGCATGAAATATCGACCCGGGACCCCAAAACAGCGTGTTATGGACCGAGAAACTGGCGTGAAACGACAAAAACATCGAGTTTTTCAGATACGTTGATACCCGTGCACACGGTTCATGGAGCATCAAAAATCGACCCGGGACCCCAAAACAGTGCGTAGCCCACGAAACTGCCCCGAAACGACAAAGAGTTTTTGTGACTTCTCGATAACCGTGCACAGGGTTCATGGAGCATCAAAATCGATCCGGAACCCCAAAACAGTGCGCTATAGCCCACGAAACTAGCCCGAGACGACAAAAACATCGACTTTTTGGAATGTCTCGATAGCAGTGCACACGGTTGATGGAGCATAAAAATCGACCCGGGACCCCAAAACAATGCGTTGTAGCCGACGAAACTCGCGCGAAACGACAAAAACAACGAGTTTTTGCATCGTCTCGATAGCCTTGCACAGGGTTCATGGAGCATCAAAAATCGACCCGGGACCCCAAAACAGTGCACTATAACCCACGAAACAGGCTCAAAACAACAAAAACGCAAAGTTATTGCGATGTCTCGATCGTCGTGCACACGGTTCGTGCAGCATAAAAAATCGACCCGGGATCCGAAAATAGTGCGCTATAGCCAACGAAACTGGCCCGAAATGAACAAAACACCAAGTTTTTTTGATGTCTCAATAGCCTGCACAAGGTTCATGGAGCATTACCAATCGACCCGGGAACCGGAACCAATGCACTATAGACCACGAAATTGGACCAAAACGTCATAAACACCTAGTTTCTGCGACGTCTCGGTAGCCGTGCACAGGGTTCATGGAGCATCGAAAATCGTCCCGGGACCCCAAAACAGTGCGCTATAACCCACGAAATTAGCCCGAAACGACAAGAACGCCATGTTTTTGTGATGTCGATAGTCGTGCACACGGTTCATGGAGCATCAAAAATGGACCCGAGACCCCAAAGAGTGCGTTATAACCCAGGAAACTGGCCCCAATCGACAAAAACACCATGGTTTTGTGATGTCTCGATAGCCGTGCAAAGAGTTCATGAAGCATCAAAACTCAACCCGGGACCCCAAAACAGTTTTTTCTAGCCCAAGAAACACGCATGAAACGACAAAAGCACCATGTTTTTCCGATGTGTCGATAGCCGTACACAGGGTTCGTTGAGAATCAAAAATCAACACGGGACCCCAAAATAGTGCGATATAGCCCACGAAACTCGCGCGAAACAACAAAAATAACGAGTTGTTGCGACGTCTCGATAGCTGTGCAGAGGGTTCATGAAGCATCGAAAATCGATCCGGGACCCTAAAACAATGCGCTATAGCCCACGAAATTTGTCCACAATGACAAAAGCAACGAACTTTCGCGACGTCTCGATAGTCGTGCACACGGTTCATGCAGCATCAAAAATTGTCCTGGTACCCCCGAAACAGTGCGTTACAGCCCACGAAACTGACCCGAAACGACAAAAATAACGAGTTTTTACGACAACTCGATAGTCGTGCACGGTGTTCATGGAGCATCAAAAATCAACACGGGATCCCAAAAGAATGCGCTATAGCCCACGAAACAGGCTCAAAACGACAAAAACGCCATGTTTTTGCGACGTCTCGATAGTCGTCCACACGGTTCATGGATCATAAAAATTGACGCGGGACGCCATGGTTTTGCATCGTCTCGATAGCCGTGCACACGGTTCATGGAGCATCAAAAATCGACCCGGGACCCCAAAACAGTGCACTATAACCCACAAAACTGGCCCGAAATGTTAAAAACAAAGTGTTTTTGCGACGTCTCGATAGTCGTGCACACGGTTCATGGAGCATAAAAATCGATTCGGGGCCCCATAACAGTGTGCTATAGCCAACGAAACTGGCGAGAAACGACAAAAGCACCGAAATATCAACAGTTTTTGGGATGTCTCGATAGTTGTGTAGTGGTTTCGTGGAGCACGAAATATAGACCCGGGACCCCAAAACAGCGTGTTATGGCCCAAGAAACTGGCGTGAAACGACAAAAACACCGAGTTTTTCAAATACATTGATACCCGTGCACACGGTTCATGGAGCATCAAAAATCGACCCGGGACCCCAAAACAGTGCGCAGCCCACGAAACTGCCCCGAAACGACAAAAAACAAAGAGTTTTTGTGACGTCTCGATAACCGTGCACACGGTTCATGGAGCATTAAAAATCGACACGGAACACCAAAACAGTGCGCTATAGCCCACGAAACTAGCCCGAGACGACAAAAACATCGAGTTTTTGGAATGTCTCGATAGCAGTGCACACGGTTGATGGAGCATAAAAAATCGACCCGGGACCCCAAAACAGTGCGTTGTTGCCGACGAAACTCGCTCGAAACGACAAAAACAACGAGTTTTTGCATCGTCTCGATAGCCATGCACAGGGTTCATGGAGCATCAAAAATCGACCCGGGACCCCAAAACAGTGCACTATAAACCACGATACAGGCTCAAAACAACAAAGACGCAAAGTTATTCCGATGTCTCGATCGTCGTGCACACGGTTCATGCAGCATAAAAAATCGACCCGGGATCCAAAAGTAGTGCGCTATAGCCAACGAAACTGGCCCGAAATGACCAAAACACCGAGTTTTTTGGATGTCTCGATAGCCTGCACAAGGTTCATGGAGCATTACCAATGGACCCGGGAACCCAAAGCAATGCATTATAGACCACGAAATTGGCCCGAAAACTAGTTTCTGCGACGTCTCGGTAGCCGTGCACAGGGTTCCTGGTGCATCGAAAATCGTCCCGTGACCCCAAAACAGTGCGCTATAATCCACGAAATTAGCCCGAAACGACAAGAACGCCATGTGATGGGGTTATAGTCCTAGGGTAGGGTCATGGGCCTGCCCTGTAAATCCTACCCAAGGACTACCCCCCATAAGGGACAAGGCCCTTAGTCAGTTCCGACTGAACTAAGGAGTTTCCATCATCCAGTCGGTAACAGGCCCTCGACCACCCAGTCGGAGACTAGCATTCGGAGAATATCAAACTAACCGACTGGATTCCACTCCGTACATCGTAACCCCCCTGGAGGGAAACAGTCGTACGTTTCCAGGTGCATTTATTAGCATTTAGGACGTGCGTTACCTATAACGTAGGCATTCAATCGCCACTACTCCACCCCTGTATCAGAACCGTTGTGGTGGGCAACGCACTCTATATAAGCCACCCTCCCCCGCTGGTGCAAGGGTTGGCAAATCATTGTATTCCATATTCCACTCGACAACAAGCTCCGAGAGCACTGAGACGTAGGGCTATTACCTCCACCGTAGAGGGGCCTGAACTCATACAATCTCGCCGTACCTGGGACTCTGCCCATCCTTTCCGTACCCTACACATCTACTGTCAGGCTTATACCCATGACAGTTGGCGCCCACCGTGGGGCAGGCGTCTAAGCGACTTCCGGCGAGTTTGCGACTACATCACTTCGTCATGTCGTCCGGTGGAGATTCGAGCATGGGTCACGAGATCCTCTTCGGCGCTCTCTCCTTCATCGTCGACGATTCGGCATGGCTTCGGGACGCCCCTCTCGATGTCGAGGCGCTTCCCCGTCTCGGGGCTACGCACTTCCGTGCCGGCGCCCGCGGCATTCTTCTTCTCCAGCAGTCGGCTCCGGTGTCGACCTACACCGCCGTCACGCGCCGCAACAAGCGGTCCCGCCGTCCACGGCTCCAGCGTTGCGTGCAACACGCCCAGGCTCGCCAGAACACGTCTTCACAAGTGGCGGTTCTAGAGTCAGTTGGGGTTGCCCCGCCGTCCCAGCGCTCGGGCTCGGTTCCGACTGAGTTTCCTTCCGAGTACAAGGGTCGCGGGCCTGCAGCAGAAGTACACATGGCCAATTCCCATGAAGATCCCCATCAAGCTGGCCGGAACGAGCACGAGATCGGCGAAACGTCCGACGCGCGTCGTCCGCCTCGCCGTTCTGCCAGTCGGCAAACTCGACGGAGCAACGTGGAGCTGTTCCGCACACCTCTCCTGAACTTGGCCGTGGCTGCCAAGATAGCCGATTCCCTTCAGCCGACTGATTCAGAGGCTGGCAGGGGAATCGAGCAAATCCGCGCCCTGTTGCACACGGCGCAGCAGCAAAATTCGGCGGTCTCCCAGTCGCACAACAGGATCTACAATAGTTCTGTTCGTCTGAATACGCATCGGTCAGTTCATAGCCTTGGTTCTCATCAGCGACACAGAGGAGGCAGTCGTTCCATAAATCCCGAAGATCGTCGCCGTTCACGCACCCCTCCGCGGGGTGGGCCCTACGGGCCCCGACATCATGATGATCGGCGTTCAGTCGGCGGCACTTACGACCCAAGGCCCGACGCAAGAGGGCATATCACCCAGCGGAGGGTCGACAGGGGCCGAGCCCACCGTCCGAGTGGAAGCAGGACCATCGTTTCTGGTCCCGAGTGTTTCAGTCGAGCCATCCGTTCGGCTGACATCCCTCCCAACTTCCGATTGGCGACGGGAATTAACAAGTTTACATGGGAGTCCAAGCCAGAAACATGGCTGGATGATTACCGAGTAGCAGTCCAGATCGGAGGAGGAGACGACCATGTCGCCATGAAGCACCTCCCTCTGATGCTCGACGGCTCGGCGCGGGCATGGCTGAATCAGTTGGCCCCCTCAAGCATCTACAGTTGGGAAGATCTGGCCCGAGTGTTCATCAGGACCCTCGAAGGGACGTGCAACCGCCCTGCGGGCCTCGTGGAGCTCCAGCATTGCGTCCAGAAGCAGAATGAGCCCATGCGTGACTTCATTCAGCGTTGGACAACTCTCTACCACACGATGGAGAACGTCATGGAGCATCAAGCAGTCTGCGCCTTCAAGGCAGGCGTGCGGTACAGGGATCTGTACCTGAAGTTTGGCCGAACAGGCGACATCTCCATGAGCAAGATGATGGAGATAGCAACACGCTATGCAAATGGCGAAGAAGAAGACCGCATCCGAAGCGGCAAGCACAAAACAGTCGCTGATGGAGATGGGGGCAACACTCGGAAGCAGAAGCAGAAAGCTCTGACCGCTCCGCAAGTAGAAGCTGCAGCCGTAACCAATACCAAGTTCAAGGGCAAAGGGAAGGCTCAGTTCACCCCCAAGAAGAAGCAGTTCAATAACCCCATCCTGGACCATCCATGTCCGGTTCATACGAAGATGGATGAAGAGGGCAACCCCATATATGCGAAGCATACCACTCGACAGTGTCGCCTCCTGATCTAGGGGTTCAGCGAAGGGCAACCGAGTGAGAAGGACCATGAACAGGATGAGGAGGATAAGGAGGATCCGTTCCCCCAAGTCCATGCAACTCTGATGATTTTTGCTGACGTTGAGAGCAAGAGTCGACTGAAGCTGGTGAACAGAGAGGTAAACATGGCCACCCCTACCAACCCCAAGTTCCTCAAATGGTCTCAGACTGCGATCACCTTTGACCAGTCAGATCATCCAGCACACGTACCCACCCCAGGGAGACAGGCTCTGGTCGTTGACCCGGTGGTGGAAGGAGTCCGACTGCGCAAAGTCCTCATGGACGGCGGCAGTCGCTTGAACATCATGTATGCCGACACTCTCAAGGGGATGGGCATTCCGATGTCCAAACTCAGCAAGAGCAGCATGCAGTTCCATGGAGTCGTCCCTGGACGGAAGGCCAAGTCACTCGGCCTGATCGCGTTGGACGTTGTTTTGGCTCCGATAAGAACTTCCGCAAGGAAAAGCTGACGTTCGAAGTGGTGGACTTCCAGAGCGCTTACCACGCAATTCTGGGCCGCCCAGCGTATGCGCGTTTCATGGCCCGTCCATGTTGCGTATACCTGAAGCTGAAGATGCCAGGCCCGAAAGGCGTGATCACCATCACGGGCAATCGACAGCGAGCTGAAGAGTGTGTGCAGTAGGGATCAAGAATCGCCGATCAGCAGATGGCCGTCCTCGAGCTCGACGAGTACAAGAAAATAGTCGACCCCGCCGACCTGATGCGCTCAAAGAAGCCAGCTTTAGAGTCTGCATTCCAGTCGGCGGGAGAAACGAAGAAGGTCGGCATCCACCCGACGGACGACACTGCTGCCCCGACGAACATCTCCACCACCCTCGATCCTAAATAGGAAGCCGAGCTCACCCAATTCCTCCATGAGAACTGGGACATCTTCGCATGGAAACCCTCTGACATGCCAGGTGTACCCAGGGAGTTGGCTGAGCACCAACTGCATGTGGATTCCACCGCTCGGCCCGTCCGAGAGCGCCTGCGCCGGTCCGCCGCGCACAAGAGGAAGGCAATCCGGGAAGAGGTGGCCAAGCTGCTGGCAGCCAACTTCATTCGCGAGGTTCACCACTCCGAGTGGCTCGCCAATTTTGTCATGGTGCCCAAGAAGGACATCAAACATCTCAATAAGGAGCTACCTTTATGCGCATGATCCAAAAATGCCTTCTCGACTAGATCG
Organism: Hordeum vulgare subsp. vulgare; assembly: GCF_904849725.1. Classification (NCBI taxonomy): domain Eukaryota; kingdom Viridiplantae; phylum Streptophyta; class Magnoliopsida; order Poales; family Poaceae; genus Hordeum; species Hordeum vulgare. The sequence goes on along the minus strand of NC_058521.1, from coordinate 8,384,628 downwards.
GTCGAAATGTGGAGGCATATATGGACGATATCGTAGTCAAGTCACGCAAAGGTTCCGACCTGCTGACTGACTTGGCAGAAACATTCGCCAACCTTCGTAGGTACGATATCAAGCTCAACCCCGCCAAATGTTCATTTGGCATTCCCAGCGGGAAGTTACTCGGTTTCTTCGTTTCCGAACGAGGGATCGATGTCAACCCCGAAAAGATAGGGACCATCGTCCGAATGGAGAGGTCGGTCAGAATACACGATGTTCAACGGCTCACGGGTTGCCTAGCGGCTTTGAGAAGGTTCATCAGTCGACTTGGCGAGAAAGCACTTCCTCTGTACCGACTCATGAAGAAATCAGATACTTTCGAGTGGAAAGACGAAGCCCAAGTCGCATTCGACGACCTCAAAGTCCTACTTTCCACCCAGCCGGTTCTTACTGCTCCGCTCAGTAAAGAGCCCCTTCTTCTGTATATCGCGGCTACAAATCAAGTCGTCAGTACTATTCTTACAGTCGAACGAGAAGAAGAAGGCAAAGCATACAAAGTTCAGCGGCCAGTGTACTACGTCTCCGAAGTCCTGACTCCTTCCAAGCAGAGGTATCCCCACTATCAAAAACTTATCTATGGGATCTACATGACTGCGAAGAAGGTGGCCCATTATTTCCAAGAGCACTCGGTGTCTGTCGTTTCTGATGCTCCTTTGTCGGAAATTCTCCACAATCGAGACGCGTCAGACCGAGTGGAGAAGTGGGCAATGGAGATGTTGTACTTCGATATCAAGTTCGAGGCCAAGAAAGCTATTAAGTCTCAAGCTCCGGCTGACTTCATAGCAGAATGGGTAGAACAACAACAACCGACCCACATCTACTCGGCCCATTGGACAATGTTCTTCGATGGGTCCAAGATGTTGAATGGCTCCGGCGCTGGCGTTGTGATCATATCGCCAAAGGGCGACAAACTCAAGTACGTGCTACAGATACACTTCGATTCCTCCAACAACGAGGCAGAGTATGAAGCTCTCTCTACGGATTGCGCATGGCCATCTCACTCGACGTCCGTCGCCTTATGGTCTACGGCGATTCGTATTTGGTGGTCAATCAAGTGATGAAAGAGTGGGACGTCAGGAACCCCACCATGACCACATACTGCAATGCAGTGAGGAAGCTTGAGAAGAAGTTTGAAGGTCTAGAACTTCACCATGTTCCGAGACTGAAGAACCAAGCAACTGATGAGTTGGCAAAACTCGGATCCACTCGGAGACCAGTCCCGAGTGACGTCTGCCTCGAGCACCTTCACCTTCCCTCAGTCAAAGAAGATCCTTTTACAGAGGAACCAGTACAACCAAAGAGTTCAACAGATCCGACTAAAGTCGATGTACCTGCTGTGGTTGATCTGGTCATGGAGATTCTTGCTGTCATCCCGATTGGACTGTGCCGATCATTGCATATATCCTGAGGCAGGAACTACCAGAAGACGAAGTCCAGGCCAGGCAGATAGTCCGCAGCTCGAAGTCATTCACTGTCATTGATGGCCAATTGTACAAGGAAAGCGTATCAGGCGTATTTCAACGATGCATCTCCCCAGAGGAGGGGCAGCTAATCCTGGAAGATATTCACTCAGGAACCTGCGGTCATCACACCTCTTCGAGAGCAATCGTCGCCAAGGCACTCAGGGCTGGTTTCTTCTGGCTGCAGGCAAACGAGATGGCTAAAGATATGGTCGACCGATGTGAGGGCTGTCAGTTCTACTCCAACAAGTCCCACAAGCCGACATCTGTGTTGAAGACAATCCCTCTTGTTTGGCCATTTGCATTATGGGGATTAGATACAGTTGGTACATTCAAGACAGGCCAAGGAGGATACACACATCTGTTGGTGGTAGTCGACAAGTTCACAAAATGGATTGAAGCCAAGCCCATCAAGAAGCTCGACGCCCTAACAGCCATCAAGTTTGTCAAGGACATCATCTCCAGATTCGGTGTGCCTCACAGCATAATCACAGACAACGGAACAAACTTCGACTCGGATAGATTCAAAGGTTTCTGTGCAAGCCAAGGTATTCGAGTGGATTTTGCTTCCGTAGCACATCCTCAATCCAATGGACAAGCAGAGCGGGCGAATGGACTTATTCTGCAAGGTTTGAAGCCCCGACTCCTGCGAGAGGTGGGACATGCCGCTGACGCATGGGTCACCGAGTTACCTTCAGTGCTTTGGGGTCTCCGCACAACCCCGAACAGATCTACAGGACGATCACCGTTCTTCCTCGTTTATGGAGCAGAAGCGGTCCTTCCGAGTGACTTGCTTCACAATGCTCCACGAGTCGAACTCTTCTCCGAAGCTGAAGCAGAACAAGCAAGGCAAGACGGAGTGGACCTTCTAGAGGAGGAGTGCGAGATGGCACTGACTCGCTCAACCATTTATCAACAAGATCTGCGGCGTTTTCACACGTGACACGTCAGGAGTCATACGTTCTAAGCAGGCGACCTGGTGCTCCGAGTAGATCAGCAAAGACCTCACAAGTTGGCTCCTACCTGGGAAGGACCCTTCATCATCTCAAAGGTGCTGAACAATGGAGCATACAGACTCTACAACGTCGACAGGGAGATAGACGAGCCGCGAGCATGGAACGGAGATCTCCTGAAGCGCTTCTACATGTGACCGTCGACTGAAGCAATGTAAAGAACAAGTACTGGTGAAATAATATAAAGCAGATTGAGTTTTTTGCAGGTTCAAAGTTCTTCCGCGGTCGCAGACTCCGGTCTCAAAAAAAACTTAGCTGCGATCCAGAATCGCCTAAGTATTAACTTTCTCCGAGTGTGCACTTAACGTCACACTCGGGGACTTAGCTGCGATCCAGAATCGCCTAAGTATTAACTTTCTCTGAGTGTGCACTTAACATCACACTCGGGGACTTAGCTGCGATCCAGAATCGCCTAAGTATTAACTTTCTCCGAGTGTGCACTTAACTTCACACTCGGGGACTTACCTGCGATCCAGAATCGCCTAAGTATTAACTTTCTCCGAGTGTGCACTTAACGTCACACTCGGGGACTTAGCTGCGATCCAGAATCGCCTAAGTATTAACTTTCTCCGAGTGTGCACTTAACGCCACACTCGGGGACTTAGCTGCGATCCAGAATCGCCTAAGTATTAACTTTCTCCGAGTGTGCACTTAACGTCACACTCGGGGACTTAGCTGCGATCCAGAATCGCCTAAGTATTAACTTTCTCCGAGTGTGCACTTAACTTCACACTCGGGGACTTACCTGCGATCCAGAATCGCCTAAGTATTAACTTTCTCCGAGTGTGCACTTAACGTCACACTCGGGGACTTAGCTGCGATCCAGAATCGCCTAAGTATTAACTTTCTCCGAGTGTGCACTTAACGCCACACTCGGGGACTTAGCTGCGATCCAGAATCGCCTAAGTATTAACTTTCTCCGAGTGTGCACTTAACGTCACACTCGGGGACTTAGCTGCGATCCAGAATCGCCTAAGTATTAACTTTCTCCGAGTGTGCACTTAACGTCACACTCGGGGACTTAGCTGCGATCACGAATCGCCTAAGTATTAACTTTCTCCGAGTGTGCACTTAACGTCACACTCGGGGACTTAGCTGCGATCACGAATTGCCTAAGTATTAACTTTCTTCGAGTGTGCACTTAACGCCACACTCGGGGACTTAGCTGCGATCCAGAATCGCCTAAGTATTAACTTTCTCCGAGTGTGCACTTAACGTCACACTCGGGGACTTAGCTGCGATCCAGAATCGCCTAAGTATTAACTTTCTCCGAGTGTGCACTTAACGCCACACTCGGGGACTTAGCTGCGATCACGAATTGCCTAAGTATTAACTTTCTTCGAGTGTGCACTTAACGCCACACTCGGGGACTTAGCTACGATGCAGAATCGCCTAAGCACCCACATGCCTTCGACTGTATCCTACAGGTACACTCGGGAACTCCACAGACCCTCATTGAGGCTCATGTGGATGTCAAAACAACTGACAACTACATGAGTTGCAGACCCTCATTGAGCCTCATGTGGATGTCAAAACAACTGACAACTACATGAGTTGCAGACCCTCATTGAGGCTCATGTGGATGTCAAAACAACTGACAACTACTTGAGTTGCACACCCTCATTGAAGCTCATGTGGATGTCAAAACAACTGACAACTACATGAGTTGCTGACCCTCATTGAGGCTCATGTGGATGTCAAAACAACTGACAACTACATCAGTTGCGGCCCCTCATTAAGGCTCATGTGGATGTCAAAACAACTGACAACTATGTCAGTACCAACTCGCCCCGAGTGCGACCTGATAGTCGCACTCGACAAACTAGCTGTGATCCCGCATCGCCCAAGTACTCTTTGACCTCCGAGTACGTCCTACCGATCCACTCGGCGATCCTACAGATCCACTCGGTGATAATACAGATCCAATCGGCAATTCCACGGACCCTCAATGAGGCTCATGCAGATGTCAAGACAACTGACATGTTCCGAATGTTTGCCTTTGGCTTCACCAAGAAACGCCAAACAAAAACTCGAGTCAAAATTGCAACAGAAGAGCAAAAGATTCGATTCAAAGTCCAAACAAAGATAGTAGCTCGGTGTGGATCAATCTTACCCACACCGAAACAAGAATGTGACGGCCAACAGCAGTGGCCAAAGTTTCTTACAAATCAACACTCGGCATACCGAGGATAAAGTTTTCTTACGCGTCGTCTGGATTGGCGCCAGGACTGGAGGGCTCCACGAAGGTGTCCAGGTCGATTCCGTCGGCGATGCGGGTGGCACTTTCAAGGAAGGTTTCCATGAAGTCTTAGAATCGAAGTTTCTTCGTGTTGGCGACCTTCAACGCTTTCAGCTTCTCCTCGCGCACCTCCTTGCAATGCACTCGGACCAAGTTCAGAGCAACATCTGCACCACAGCGAGCCGCAGATTTCTTCCATGACTGCACTCGGTTGGGGACCTCCTCCAGTCGACTCATCAAGTTTTCCATCTCCTGCCGCGACTCATCTTCCAGCCAAAGCTCCTTGTCGATCCGGCCGACGACTTCTCTCAGTCGACCGATGAAAGGACCAACTTTGCCCACGCGAATGTGCGTTGCGAGCAGGTCTCGATTGGCGTCCTCGCCGAGTGGAATTTTCTCATGAATCGACCGCTCCACGTCAGCTGCTTCAGCTTCAGCGTCCATGCAAAAATCTGCAAACACAGGGCAAGCAAACAATCAGCGCCGAGTGTAACGCATGTACCACAAGGACTCGGAAAAACAGGACTTACCACCCAGACGCGTCATCATCTGCCGAGCCCAGTCACTGACGTATTTCTCCTGCGCTATACACCGTTTGTTCAGCACATCCATTTGTCCAATCAGCGTGGACCTTTGCTTCCCCATCTTCTCAACTTCAGTAGTCAGCGCTTTGTTCACTTCACGAGTCTGCTCCAACGACTTCTCTCGTTCCGCCAGCACTTCCTTCATTCCAGCCATTGCAATCAGTGTCGCATCCAGCTCACCAGCAAATTGCACCTTTTCTGCCCTGAGAGTATCATATGTTGTCCCCATCTCGCAAGTTTTCTGCCAGTCAGTGCCAAGAGACGATCAGACAAATCCAACAATACCAAGTCTAAGTTCTTCAGACCCCTGCCGACGCAAGCAGTCGACAGCGGTCTCGGGGACTACACCCAGTGGGTTCACTGAGAGTGACCCCACTGGCATGCAACTCAAACAGGTCTGCCCTATTGAGATTCATGACAACACCTACGCCTACAAGGCTAATACCACCCGACCTGAGTAAAATTACTCTCGGAGACTCTTACAGTAGGTGCACTCCGAGTGCCCCAACTGTTAGCAGTCGACCATATTATTTACAAATATGACTAAGTCAGAGACAATATGCATAAAGACAACTGCCGGTGCAAGCACTCGACATAAGTCTCGGGGACTACACCCACTGGGTTCACTCAGAGTGAACCCATTGCAAACATCATACGGTATCCGAGCACACCCGATGGGTTACAAGAGAAACAAGAGAAAAGCAAATACTTACTAGACTACTTACTCGGATATCGTCCCGCAGCTCCAAGCTTCGTTGGTACAGAGAGGCGATGGAGTCGTACGCCTTCTTGGCTTCTCCCGCCATCAGCTCTGCCTGCACCATGGCTTACTTGGCCGCTCCCACCTGATCCTCCGGGAGGTGTTCGATGTTGAACTCGACATTTGACGGGCCTGGCATCGTTGGAAGCTCCTTGGGCATCCAAAGGCCCGTTCCAGTTGGTTCAGCAGCCACCAGCGCCTCCTCGGTCGGCGGCATCGCCTCAGTCGGCGGCACGACCGCGGCGAGAGCAGTAACTGGCGGGGCAGCCTCAAGGACAGGCTCCGCAGCTTGCTCAGGTCTCCCCTAGTCACCCTCATCCACATAAATCGCCCCTGCCGGACCAAACGGCGCGGGATCTCAGAAAAAGAAAGGGGCAAGACCAAAGACAGAATTCGCGATGCGATAATATAAAACTCTCGGAATCGCTACAACGCACCTGGCTGCGACGAGACGACGTTGTCCGCGTCCATGGGATCATCCTCCTGGCGCGCCGGAGAGGTGGCAGAGATGGCAACACTATCGAGTGAAATTCATTCGACCAATAAAACAGCAGTCCAATCGGATATCAAAGGAAGTTAGAGGAACAGTACACTTACGTCGAGGTGACGGGAACGACGACCCTTATCCGCGGCAAAGCCTTCCGAGGTTTAGACCCACTCGATTTGGACACCTTGGAAGGCTGACCCACTGTGACAGCCCGATGCCGACGTTCCAGAAGGTTCCCCCTCGTCGTCGTTCGTTCCGAGCCTGACCGCACACGCACGCGCCCGCGGCACCGTCGAAACCCTGTTTTTAAAGTGCGTGTAAAACTTTCTGTGATCGAGGTGAAACTTGGCACGCGGTCGCGATTAGTTTTAGCTAGGCTGCCTCTCGAATTTCGTCGCGATCGGAGACCGCCTGGTACCCGAACGGTCGACCGTAGTGGCACCATCTTGGGTTATTCGTCGGACGTCTGTCGGTGTTTTAAAAGTCGATGCCGCGCCGCACCACTTCCCTCTCATCTTAGCCAATGCCACTCTACACACCTAACCCTAACCCGCCTCTCCGATCGGACCGCACGAACGCGTCCGGAGGGTCGAAAAACCCCCAGATACCCTGCACCCTAGCCCCTTTTCCCTATTTAAGCACCCCTCCCTGCCTATTTTTGGGCGCCCCCCTAATCCTCCTCGGGATCCGCGCCCTAACCCTAACCCTAGCCGCAGCACTCTCTCCCCTGCCAGCCGCCGGGCCCGCTGAGCCCAGATCGGGCCCGGGCGAGGCCCATCCGGCCGCCGCCGCCGCCCCGTTCTCGTCCCTGCGCCGAGCCTTCCCGCTGCGTCGCCGCTGCCTCCCTGTGGCACCGCCGCCGCCGCCTCCGTGTAGCACCGCCGCCGCCTACCCCATGCCCGCCGCCGGAGAGTCCCTCGTCGCGTCGGCTACCGCCCCGACGTTGGATCGCGTCGCCTGCCCTGTGCCTCGCTGCCGGCCATCGCACCACCCCGCCGCCGTCTGTTTTCCTCGTCGCAGCCCGCCGGCGGCCAGATCCGCGAGGCGCCGCCGCCCTCCGGCCACCCGTCGTCGTTGGGGTCCGCCCTATAGTCGGAGCCGTCGCCGGGACCTCGCCGCCGCCAGGGGCTCCTGCGAAGGAGGATGATGGGGCCTGTTCCAGAGCCCCGATGGCTCCTTGGCCTGTGCATCTTCGTGGGCCGCCTCCCTGCTCCGCTCCTGGGCCGACCCCGTGGCCCAGCTCAGCGTCGCGCCAGGCCGGCCTCCGCTTGTGGGCCGCCTCCTCCAGCTCCTCCTCCCCACCGATCTGGCCCTTGGCCCCATGGTAAGCCACGCCCCAGCCCCTTTTAGCTATGTTGCGACTCAGTCTGGCCCATTAGACAAATAGGATTTTTTTCGCATTTATTAATAATCCCAGTAAATAGTCGGATATTAAAACCCCCATAACTTATATTCCGTAAGTCGGATCAAGGTGAACTTTATATGGTTTTGGGGTGGATGACGCAGAGAATATATTTTCACATCTTGCACAATCATTTGACGCCGTTTAGCATGCCGAATGCATCGTTTAGCATGCTGCCCTAATAAGTTTCGACCCGTATTTATTTTTTCGTGCAAGACCGGACTGCCCGTATACCGTAGATTAAATGCCCATGTTTTTAGGGATCTTTTTGCATGTATTTTAGAGCGGTCACTCGTATTTTTCCGTGTAGGGTTTTGTCGGTAGTTTATATTCCCGCATATAGGTATTATCTCGCATTATTGTGTGGCGTTAATTTGTGTTGCAAACCCCACATATTTTATATGGTTCCGGGGTAGAAAAATCCCATGGATTTTTCTGTGCAATTAGTTTAAGCTTTTGAGTAAGTTAGTTCGCGCGATATTTTGCCGTGATGCCCTTTTGTTTAATTCGCAGGATTTATTCCGTGCCCCGTTGGAATTAGTTGTCAACTAGGAAGTTCTTCTTAGATGTTTTGTTTAGCCCCTAGTATTTTTAGTTGCAATAGAAATGCATGTTTAGGCGTGTTTTGATTGCCCTCAATTTGCTAGAAATAGTGCTGTTTTAGAGGAGCTGAAATATTTCTAAGTCTGGAATCTGTTATATTTTGTTGTTGTCTTGTCTTGCTTGCATCTTTTGATCTGTAGCTCTTTTGAGGTTGGTCCAATGGAGTTATTTGAACCCTTTATGTTTCTTTAGCATGCTGCTAAGTTTTATGCCATTTGGAGACCTGTAGCTATGGATTTTGCTGCTGTCAATATAGCTTCAGATCGAAAACTGCACCTTCTTGAGGTGTTATTTTCACTAAGTCTGAAATAGTGTGTGAGATGCCATTTTGTGTCTTCTTTTCCTAGTGCTCCTTGCTGCCATGCTAGTTGTTGTTAGTTGTTTGTAGTAGTGCTTCTTGCCCTCTTCCGTGCCATGCCTTGCTTGAGCAAATCGGAGTTGTGTTGCCGAAGTTGTGAGGCGTAGAAGTTGCTATGTGGCTGATTTTGGTAGATTGTAGTGTTTTCTTGTTTTGCTCGTAGTTTTTGGACCGTAGCTCCGATTTGATCGTGTCCTACATGAAACTTGCTTAGAATCTTGTGTAGTTTCATTTTTCTCTTGCTGTTTATATGTGTTGAAGTTCTCGTAGCCGCCGTTGCACACATTTTGCATTCATGCCATCATATCTTGCGGTGCTCGTAACTTTTGATCCGTAGCTCCGTTGGAGATGTTCTTTACGTGTAGGTTGCTTGCCTTGACGCGTAGAATCACGTGAACCTATTTGTTTTGCTGTTTAACAACTAATTAAATGCATTAATTCAGATCTGGACAGAATTGTAAATTAACATGTGAGGTCGTCTCGGAGGTGCTATATGACATTTCCGACCTCATTTAAAATGCCTAGATAGGTAGTTTATTTCCGCTTCACCTCTTGCATGTTTGACAACATTAATATTGCCGTGTAAATAATCGGGTTAGAACTAAATAATGAACGTGGAGTTTCGTCAATATGCAACTCGTTGCATATTGAACTTCACTTAATGTGTAGTGTTTGATTGTGTGATTCGTCATGTCGTGACTTGCTTGTATTCAGTAGCTCATGCATCATATGTGTTGTGCATCCTGTGGTGAATTTCGTGTGTTGATTTGTGTTTCCGGTTTGCTTCGTCTCGATAGAGTTCCGCAGCGTGTCGGATGTGAGGACCCGTTCGACTACGTCGGTTCGTCTACTTCACGGAGGCATTCTTCTTCCAAGCGGGATCTCAGGCAAGATGATCACTTCCCCAGATACCATTACTATCATTGCCATGCTAGTTTTACCGTCTCTATCGTTATGTCTCGTTGCCTACCACATGTTAAATATCAGCCTCTCCCCAATGCCATGAAACCTTCAAACTGTTCAACCTAGCAAACCACTGATTGGCTATGTTACTGCTTACTTAACCCTGTTGATAGCGTTGTTAGTTGCAGGTGCAGTTGCTTCCATGTCAAACATGGGTTCCTTGTTATAACACCATATTAAAAGCTATTTAATTTGATGCACCTATATACTTGGTAAAAGGTGGAAGGCTCGGCCTTTCTAGCCTGGTGTTTTGTTCCACCTTTGCCCCCTTAGTTTTCGGCTACCGGTGTTATGTTCCATAAACGAGCGCTCCTAACACGATCGGGGTTGTTATGGGGACGCCCTTGATAATTCGTTTTAGATTAAAGCTGGTCTGGCAAGGCCCAACTTTGGTTTTACTTTTGCCCAACATAATAATTCTGTTAAATTGAAATGCATAGGGAGTTAGCGCTACCCGAGGAGTAATTTTACATAAACAGGGGGGCCAGTGCTGATGGTGTTGGTCCCAAACGGTCTGCCTGCGGGGCCACCGCGAGGAAACTCGAGGTTTGGCACTCGTAGCTAGTTCTATCCGTCGTGTCCTGAGAACGAGATACGTGGCTCCTATCGGGTACGTCGACACGTCGGGCGGCCTTGCTGGATTAGTTTTACCTTTGAAGAGATATCTTGTGCATCGGGATTCTGGTGATGCTTTGGGTAATCTCAGAGTTGAGGTTTTCCACTAGGGAATCCGACGAGATCGCGAGCTTCATGATTGAGGATTTCTATGCGGCTTGTGGTAATTTGTGATGGACTAGTTGGAGCACCCCTGCAGGGTTAAATCTTTCGGAAAGCCGTGCCCGCGGTTATGTGGCAACGTGGATACTTTGTTTAACACTCGTTCTAGATAACTCGAAGTTAATTAATTAAAACATGCCTACTGTGTGCATAACCGTGACTGTCTCTTTCGTGAGTTCTTTCTCCAATCGAGGACACGGTGGGGTTATGTCTGACGTAGGTAGGTGTTCAGGATCATTCATTTGATCATCTCTGGTTCACGACCGCTATGCGTAGATCTTCCCCCTCTTATTTCTGGTACTCGTAAGTTAACCATCAAATATATGCTTAGTCGCTGCTGCAACCTCACCACTTAACCATACCTCACCCATTAAGCTTTGCTAGTCTTGATACCTTTGGAAATGAGATTGCTGAGTCCCCTGTGCCTCACAGATTACTACAACACCAGTTGCAGGTACAGGTAAAGGTTGCTTGACGCGAGCGCGTTGATTGTTCATTTGGAGTTGCTTCTTCTTCTTCTTCATCATCGATCTAGGATGGGTTCCAGGCCGGCAGCCTGGGATAGCAAGGATGGACGTCGTTCTTATTTTTCTCGTTTGTTTTCGCCCGTAGTCAGACCCTGCTCTTACTCTTGATGTTTATGTATGTACTGACGTGACTCTGATGTAGCTTGTGGCGAGTGTAAGCCAACTCTTTATATATCTCATCTTTTCAGTACATGTACTTGTGACGATATCCATTCTTGCGACACGACGAGATGCGCTTCTATCCCTGACGAGGCCTTCGTGCCAAATTGAGGATAGCGTCGCATCTTGGGCGTGACACCCACGGGCTCGACAGCAACGTCCCTGGCCCTCTTGGTGCTCCGAGCACTCGGAACCACGGGAGCAGCAGGCGGAGCACTCGAGGATGCCGGAGGGGCCGAGGGAACCGCAGGTTCATGTCGGCGCTTGGTCCGGTGCTCTGGCAGCAGAGGCGGCGAGTCCTGCTCTTCGTCTTCCTCCTCTTCTTCACCAGACTCCTCCTCCGTCTCCCCACTGTCGGAGACATACTCGCCGCTCTCCACACTGCCCTCCTGGCTGCCTTCTTCCTCCTCCTCGGTCGGCTTCCCGTTCGAGACACGAGAAAACCAGTTGGTCCACTTCTGCATAAAATACAGTCGGCGACATCAGACGAGAGGCAGAGATTCAAGAAAGCGATAAAACTAAGACAGATACGTGCACTCGACAAATAGTACTCACCTGGTTCGGAGGAGGATTGTCTGCGCTGAAAGCCCTCACTCGCCGAGACCCTCTGGGGTTCTCACAGGCGCCTGTGATCTGGAGCACCCACGACGCCACCTTCTCCTCGGTCACGCTCAAGACGTTGGTCCGAGTGGAGTCTTCGGGCCCCGTGTAGTGCCACATGGCGTGGTCGCGAGCCTGCAGTGGTTGTATGCGTCGACCAAGGAAAGTCTCCAACAAATCTATGCCGGTGACTCCCCTTCTGACGACGTCTACGAGTGCGTCGACTAGGGGCTGGATGTCGATCTTCTCCGCCTTCGTGAGCGCAAGCTGCTTAGGTGGAGCGGGACGATCTAAGCTAAAGGGAGGCAACCATGTCGAGGCATTCGGGAAGGCAACGTCTTGGCAGTAGAACCACGTCGACTGCCAGTTCCTAACCGACTCACTCAGCTGAAGAGCAGGATAACTACTCCGACTCTTTTTCTCGAAACCTAAGCCTCCACAGAGTTGGAGAAGATGTGTTTTTTCATCCGACTGGCTGAGTCGTTTGATAGTTTGAGATCTAGCAGAGAATATATGCTTGAACAACCCCCAATGGGGAGGGCAGCCGATGAAGCACTCACACAGAACTATGAAAGCGGAGAGATGGGCAATAGCATTCGGGGGAAAGTGGTGAAGCTGTGCCCCGAAGTGGTTCATAATTCCCTTGAAGAAAGGATGCGGGGGCACAGAGAAACCTCGATAGACATGGCTGAGCAACAGGACGCGCTCCCCCTCCCGGGGCGCCGGCTCGACCTCATTCTCTGTTGGCAGCCTCCAAGACTTGTGCACGATCATCCCGTGCTCCACCAGCTGCAGCAGATCCCCCTCCGTCACCGTGAAGGGGAGGAAGTCGCCTTGGATCCACCCCGCCGGCAACGGCCGCTGCCGCCGCTGAGCAAGAGCCGCCGCCTTCCCCTTCTTCTTCCTCGCCTCCATCTTGCTGGTCTGACCATTGGTCATGGCGGAAGCTGCGAATTCGTGGAGGGGAACGAGGAGTGGGTAGGTTAGGTGCGCTGGAGGTGGCAAGAAGGATGAAGCAAAGGCAAAAGATCCGGCGGGCGTAACGAAAAACCCTTGACGCTGGGATTTAAGTAAGGTTCCGACTGGGTCGCTGGCAGGTGGCCCCGAAATCTTATCCCCCGACCGACCGCGGCGATATCAGTGGAGAGGATGAAGGCGCGAGAATCGAGGCATCACGCGCTACTCGAGCGCGCTGGCGTCATCCCCGCTGAGCGCGCGGAAACCGAAATTTGAGGATCCCGGAAAATCTGCCGCTGTCAGTTGACTGGTCACGTCAAGAGATACCCTCGAAGCACTCGGTTTCCGACAGTTTGTTCCACAAAGATTTCCACTCGGATCGTTGGTCAGAGAAGATAAAATGGATCGAGGCAAGCAACACCAAAGTCACATCCATTCCAGTCGGATCCAAACTTCAAGCATCGCTTCGTCGTTCCAACCCCAATCCATTCGGGGACTAATGATGGGGTTATAGTCCTAGGGTAGGGTCATAGGCCTGCCCTGTAAGTCCTACCCAAGGACTACCCCCCATAAGGGACAAGGCCCTTAGTCAGTTCCGACTGAACTAAGGAGTTTCCATCATCCATTCGGTAACAGGCCCTCGACCACCCAGTCAGAGACTACCATTCGGAGAATATCAATCTAACGGACTGGATTCCACTCCGTACATCGTAACCCCCCTGGAGGGAAACGGTCGTACGTTTCCAGGTGCATTTATTAGCATTTAGGACGTGCGTTACCTGTAACGTAGGCATTCAATCGCCACTACTCCACCCCTGTATCAGAACCGTTGTGGAGGGCAGCGCACTCTATATAAGCCACCCTCCCCCGCTGGTGCAGGGGTTGGCAAATCATTGTATTCCATATTCCACTCGACTACAAGCTCCCAGAGCACTGAGACGTAGGGCTATTACCTCCACCGTAGAGGGGCCTGAACTCATACAACCTCGCCGTAGCTGGGACTCTGCCCATCCTTTTCGTACCCTACACATCTACTGTCAGGCTTATACCCATGACACCATGTTTTTGTGACGTCTCGGTAGTCGTGCACACGGTTCAAGGAGCATCAAAAATGGACCCGAGACCCCAAACAGTGTGTTATAGCCCAGGAAACTAGCCTTAGTCGACAAAAACACCATGGTTTTGCGATGTCTCGATGGCCGTGCAAAGAGTTCATGAAGCATCAAAACTCGATCCGGGACCCCAATATAGTGTGTTCTAGCCCAAGAAACTGGCATGAAATGACAAAAACACAGAGTTTTTCCGATGTGTCGATAGCCGTGCACAGTGTTCATGGAGAATCAAAAATCGACACGGGACCCCCAAAACAGTGCGCTATAGCCCACGAAACTCACGCAAAACGACAAAAACAACGAGTTTTTGCGACGTCTCGATAGTCGTGCACAGGGTTCATGAAGCATCAAAAATCGACCCGGGACCCCAAAATAGTGCGCTATAGCCCACAAAACTAGTCTGAAATGTTAAAAACAAAGTGTTTTTGCGACGTCTCGATAGCCGTGCACACGGTTCATGGAGCATAAAAAATCGATCCGGGACCCCATAACATTGCACTATAGCCCACGAAACTGGCCCGAAACGACAAAAGCACTGAGTTTTTGGATGTCTCGATAGCTGTGTAGTGGTTTCATGGAGCATGAAATATCGACCCAAGACCCCAAAACAGTGTGTTATGGCCCGAAAATTGGCGTGAAACGACAAAAACATCGAGTTTTTCAGATACGTTGATATTCGTGCACATGGTTCATGGAGCATCAAAAATCGACCCGGGACCCCAAAACAGTGCGCAGCCCACGAAACTGCCCCGAAACAACAAAAAATAACGAGTTTTTGTGACGTGTCGATAGTCGTGCACAAGGTTCATGGAGCATCAAAAATCGACCCGGGACCCCCAAAACAGTGCGCTATAGCCCACGAAACTAGCCCGAGATGACAAAAACATCGTTTTTTCGGAATGTCTCGATAGCAGTGCACATAGTTGATGGAGCATAAAAAATCGACCCGGGACCCCAAAACACTGCGTTGTAGCTGACGAAACTCGCGCGAAACGACAAAAACAACGAGTTTTTGCATCATCTCGATAGCCATGCACAGGGTTCATGGACATCAAAAATCGACCCGGGACCCCAAAACAGTGCACTATAAACCACGAAACAGGGTCAAAACAACAAAAACGCAAAGTTATTGCGATGTCTGGATCATCGTGCACACGGTTCATGCAGCACAAAAAATCGACCCGGGATCCAAAAATAGTGCGCTACAGCCAACGAAACTAGCCTGAAATGACCAAAACACCGAGTTTTTTGGATGTCTCGATAGCGTGCACAATGTTCATGGAGCATTACCAATCGACCCGGGAACCCAAAACAATGCACTATAGATCACGAAATTGGCCTGAAACGTCACAAACACCTAGTTTCTGCGACGTCTCGGTAGCCGTGCACAGGGTTCATGGAGCATCGAAAATCGTCCCGGGACCCCAAACAGTGCGCTATAACCCACGAAATTAGCCCGAAACGACAAGAACGCCATGTTTTTGTGACGTCTTAATAGTCGTGCACACGGTTCATGGAGCATCAAACATGGACCCGAGACCCCAAACAGTGCGTTATAGCCGAGGAAACAGCCCCAATCGACAAAAACACCATGGTTTTGCGATGTCTCGATAGCCGTGCAAAGAGTTCATGGAGAATCAAAAATCGACACGGGACCCCAAAACAGTGCGCTATAGCCCCGAAACTCGCGCGAAACGAGAAAAACAACGAGTTTTTGCGATGTCTCAATAGCCGTGCACAGGTTTCATGGAGCATCAAAAATCGACCCGGGACCCCAAACAGTGCGTTATAGCCTAGAAAACTGGCCGCAATCGACAAAAACACCATGGTTTTGCGATGTCTCGATAGCCGTGCAAAGAGTTCCTGAAGCATCAAAACTCGACCCGGGACCCCAAAACAGTGTGTTCTAGCCCAAGAAACTGGCATGAAATGACAAAAACACAGAGTTTTTCCGATGTGTCGATAGCCGTGCAAAGGGTTCATGGAGAATAAAAAATCGACACTGGACCCCAAAACAGTGCGCTAAGGCCCACGAAACTCGCGCGAAATGACAAAAACAACGAGTTTAACGTATCGATAGCCGTGCACAGGGTTCATGGAGCATCAAAAGTCGATCCGGGACCCTAGAAGAGTGTGCAATAGGTCTCGATAGCCGTGCACAGGGTTCATGGAGCATCAAAAACAGTGCTTTGTAGCCGACAAAACTCGCGTGAAATGACAAAAACAATGAGATTTTGCGACGTCTCGATAGTCGTGCACATGGTTCATGGAGCATCAAAAATCGAACCGGTTCCCCAAAATAGTACGCTATAGCCCACAAAACTAGCCCGAAATGTTAAAAACAAAGGGTTTTTGCGACGTCTCGATAGCCGTGCACACGTTCATGGAGCATAAAAAATAAATCCGGGACCCAAAATAGTGCGCTATAGCCCACGAAACTGGCCCGAAATGACAAAAGCACCGAGTTTTTGGGATGTCTCGATAGCTATGTGGTGGTTTCATGGAGGATCAAATATCGACCCGGGACCCCAAAACAGTGCGTTGTAGCCGACGAAACTCGCGCGAAACGATAAAAACAACGAGTTTTTGCATCGTCTCGATAGCCGTGCACACGGTTCATGCAGCATCAAAAATCGACGCGGGACTCGAAAATAGTTCGCTATTGCCCACGAAACTGGCGCAAAACGACAAAGAAACACCGAGTTTTTGGGATGTCTCGATAGCCTGCACAGGGTTCATGGAGCATTAAAAATCGACCCGGGAACCCAAAACAGTGCACTATAGACCACGAAGTTGGCTCGAAACGTCATAAACATCGAGTTTTTGTGACGTCTCGGTAGCCGTGCACACGGTTCGTGGAGCATCGAAACTCGACCCACGGCCCCAAAACAGTGCGCTATAACCCACGAAATTAGCCCGAAACGACAAGAACCCCAAGTTTTTTTTACGCCTTGATAGTCGTGCACACTGTTCATGGAGCATCAAAAATGGACCCAGGACCCCAAATAGTGCGTTATAGCCCACGAAACTGGCCCCAATCGACAAAAACACCATGGTTTTGCGATGTCTCGATAGCCGTGCATAGAGTTCCGGATTGCCCTCGGGCCCAAAATCATTGACTAATAGCATAGAAAACTGGCCAGAATAGGCCAAATTTGCTTGTTTTGACGAGTTCTTCGTAACCCGACCCCGGGGTTCCCAGAACATTTGGACCACCTCGGGATCCAAAATTAGTGAGTAATCGCAGAGAAAATTGGCGAGAATAGGCCAAAATTGTGTGTTTCGACGGTTCCTCGTAACCGGACCCCGGGGATCCCCGAACATTCGGATCGCCCCGGGACCCGAAATCCGTGAGTAATCGCATAGAAAACTGGCACAGGGCCAATTTCGGGCCAATTTATCAAAAATCGAGTTTTTCCGATGTGTCGATAGCCGTGCACAGGGTTCGTGGAGAATCAAAAATCGACACGGGACCCCAAAACAGTGCGCTATAGCCCCGAAACACGCGCGAAACGACAAAAACAACGAGTTTTTGCGACGTCTCAATAGCCGTGCACAGGTTTCATGGAGCATCAAAAATCGACCCGGGACCCCAAACAGTGCGTTATAGCCTAGAAAACTGGCCGCAATCGACAAAAACACCATGGTTTTGCGATGTCTCGATAGCCGTGCAAAGAGTTCCTGAAGCATCAAAACTCGACCCGGGACCCCAAAACAGTGTGTTCTAGCCCAAGAAACTGGCATGAAATGACAAAACACAGAGTTTTTTCGATGTGTCGATAGCCGTGCAAAGGGTTCATGGAGAATAAAAAATCGACACGGGACCCCAAAACAGTGCGCTAAGGCCCACGAAACTCGCGCGAAATGACAAAAACAACGAGTTTAACGTATCGATAGCCGTGCACAGGGTTCATGGAGCATCAAAAGTCGATCCGGGACCCTAGAAGAGTGTGCAATAGGTCTCGGTAGCCATGCACAGGGTTCATGGAGCATCAAAAACAGTGCTTTGTAGCCGACAAAACTCGCGTGAAATGACAAAAACAATGAGATTTTGCGACGTCTCGATAGTCGTGCACATGGTTCATGGAGCATCAAAAATCGAACCGGTTCCCCAAAATAGTACGCTATAGCCCACAAAACTAGCCCGAAATGTTAAAAACAAAGGGTTTTTGCGACGTCTCGATAGCCGTGCACACGTTCATGGAGCATAAAAAATAAATCCGGGACCCAAAACAGTGCGCTATAGCCCACGAAACTGGCCCGAAATGACAAATGCACCGAGTTTTTGGGATGTCTCGATAGCTATGTGGTGGTTTCATGGAGGATCAAATATCGACCCGGGACCCCAAAACAGTGCGTTGTAGCCGACGAAACTCGCGCGAAACGATAAAAACAACGAGTTTTTGCATCGTCTCGATAGCCGTGCACACGGTTCATGCAGCATCAAAAATCGACGCGGGACCCGAAAATAGTTCGCTATTGCCCACGAAACTGGCGCAAAACGACAAAGAAACACCGAGTTTTTGGGATGTCTCGATAGCCTGCACAGGGTTCATGGAGCATTAAAAATCGACCCGGGAACCCAAAACAGTGCACTATAGACCACGAAGTTGGCTCGAAACATCATAAACATCGAGTTTTTGTGACGTCTCGTTAGCCGTGCACACGGTTCGTGGAGCATCGAAACTCGACCCACGGCCCCAAAACAGTGCGCTATAACCCACGAAATTAGCCCGAAACGACAAGAACCCCAAGTTTTTTTTACGCCTCGATAGTCGTGCACACGGTTCATGGAGCATCAAAAATGGACCCAGGACTCCAAATAGTGCGTTATAGCCCACGAAACTGGCCCCAATCGACAAAAGCACCATGGTTTTGCGATGTCTCGATAGCCGTGCATAGAGTTCCGGATTGCCCTCGGGCCCAAAATCATTGACTAATAGCATAGAAAACTGGCCAGAATAGGCCAAATTTGCTTGTTTTGACAAGTTCTTCGTAACCCGACCCCGGGGTTCCCAGAACATTTGGACCACCTCGGGATCCAAAATTAGTGAGTAATCGCATAGAAAAGTGGCGAGAATAGGCCAAAATTGTGTGTTTCGATGGTTCCTCGTAACCGGACCCCGGGGATCCCCGAACATTCGAATCGCCCCGGGACCCGAAATCCGTGAGTAATCGCATAGAAAACTGGCCAGAATAGGCTAAATCTGCGTGTTTTGATGAGTTCCTCATTAACCGAACCTCGGGGTTCCCCGAACGTTGGGATCTCCCCGGGACCCAAAATCAGTGAGTAATCGCATAGAAAACTAGCTAGAATAGGCCAAAACTACATGTTTTTATGAGTTCCTCATAACCGGACCCTGGGGTTCCCCGAACGTTCGAAGCGCCCGATGACCGAAAATCAGGGAGTAATAACATAAAAAACTGGTGAGAAGAGGCCAAAACTACAATTTTTCACGAGTTCCACGTAACCGGACCTCGGGGTTCTGAGAACGTTTGGATCGCAGCGGGACCCAAAATCAGTGAGTAATAGCATAGAAAACTACCCAGAATAGGCCAAAACTATGTGTTATGACAAGGTCCTCGTAACTGGGCCCAGGGTTCCCCGAACATTTCGATCGTCCCGAGACCCAAAATCAGTGAGTAATAACATACAAAACTAGCCATAATAGGAAAATCTGTGTGTGTTGAAAAGTTCCTCATAACCGCATCCAGGGGTTCCCCGTACGTTCGTATCGCAGCGGGACCCAAAATTAGTAAGTAATAGCATAGAAAGCTCGCCAGAATAGGCCAAATCTGTGTGTTTTGACGATTTCCTCGTAACCGGACCCTAGGGTTCCCCGAACATTCAGATCGCCCCGGGAGCCAAAATCAGTGAGTAATAGCATAGAAAACTAACTAGAATAGGCCAAATTTGCGTGTTATTATGAGTTCTTCATAACCTGACCCCGGGGTTCCCCAAAACGTTCGGATCGCCCTGGGACCCAAAATCAGTTTGTAAAAGCATGGAAAACTAGCCAGAATAGGCCAAATCTGCATGTTTTGATGAGTTACTTGTAACCGGACCCCGGGGTTCCCCAAATGTTCGGATCACCTCGGGACCCAAAAGTAGTGAGTAATAGCATAGAAAACTGGACAGAATAGGCCAAATCTGTGTGTTCTGACGAGTTTCTTGTAACCAGACCTCGGGGTTCCCCGAACGTTGGGATCTCCTTGCGACCCAAAATTAGTGAGTAATCACATAGAAAACTGGCTAGAATAGGCCAAAACTGTGTGTTTTGACGAGTTCCTCGTAACCGGACCCTCGGGTTCCCCGAACGTTCGAATCCCCCATGACCCAAAATCAGTGAGTAATAACATAAAAACTGGTCAGAAAAGGCCAGAATTGCGAGTTTTGACGAGTTCCACGTAACCGGACCCAGGGTTCCCAGAATGTTTGGATCACAGTGGGAGCCTAAATCAATGAGTAGTAGCATAGAAAACTAGGAGAATAGGCAAAACTTGTGTGTTTTGACGAGTTCCTTGTAACCGGACCCGGGTTCTCGAGACGTTCGAATCGCAATAGGACCCAAAATGAGTCTCTACCTAACAATAAAGCAAATAGTGTTTCTGGTTGTACGTCATTAAAATTACCCCCGAAGTTGGCTTAAATTACCCACTATCCCACCCATAAGTGAAAAAAAAGGTTTGGATTTTTTCTATCAAAGCCGTCGTCACCTGCGGTTATTAAAATCTGAGAACTAGAAGAATCACGAGCATGCGCGTCGCATGTTGGCTAGAGCGCGTGTCTTCCACGGGGAAGACCCAGGTTTGATCCCTGGAAGCACACATTTTATCATCCCCTATTATTTCTCTTTTTATAGCAACACGGGTTCATGGACCAGCCCATGTTTTATTATTTCAATATTTTTTCTTCTTTAAATTAGTTTGTAATTTTCTGGAATTCCATTTTTTTGTTTTGAAAAAAATCTTCATGAAATCAAAGAATGTTTGGAAATTAAAACAAAGGCTCAAAAAATCAGAAAATGTTCACTGATTCAGAAAACGTTGATGGTTTTAAAAAACTATTCGCATATTATTAAATAATTTACAAAATTTCTATGAAATTTTTAAAAATGTTGTGAAAAACTATAAAAATTATGAATTTCGAAATTTCTTCCCCATTTACAAAAAGGTCCATCGATTCTAAAAATGTTCACTGAGTGAAAAAACTATCCATGCATTTCAGAAAAAAGATAAGTTTACATCAATTGACAAAACTTGATCACATGAACACTGCTTTTCTCTTTTGATAGCACCCAACACAAGTTCATGGGCCAGCCCATGTTTTATTAATTCATTGTTTCTTATTTAAATTAATTCATGATTTCACAAAATTTCAATTTTTTAGTTCTGAAAAAAATTGTTCATGAAACCATAGAATGTTTGGGAACTGAAACATAGGTTCGGGAAATAATAAAACATTCACGGTTTAAAAAATTTGATGACTTTTAAAAATTGTTCACATATTATAAAATGATTCACAATTTTGAAAAATATATTCAGCAAATATAGAATGTTCATGATTTTTATAATAATCATTTATTCAAAACATATCCATGAATTCGAAGAAAATGTCTATGTAATAAAAAACAACATTGAGAAAAACTAAAAAAAATCACAAATTTCAAAAATTATTCCCCAATTTTAAAAAGTTCATAGACTGTGCAAAAAGTTGTCCATGTATTTCAGAAAAAAAAGATAAGTAAACATCAATCAACAAAATTAGATCACAGGAACACCATGACCATCATTAACGAGGATGGGAGAAAAGATAGGTGGCAACATGATGGGGCACCATGTTAAATAGAAAAATAGAGGATGCTCATATGTCGAGGTATTGAGCTATATTATACTTATTTCGCTATAATGTAATATTTTTGTCTCCCGTTGCAACGCACGGGCATATTTGCTAGTAAGTAATAACATAGAAACTTGGCAAAATAGGCCAAATCTATGTGTTTTACGAGTTCCTCACAACAGGACCCCGGGGTTACCTGAACTTCGAGATCGCCCTGAGACCCAAAATTAGTGAGTGATAGCATAGAAAGTTGCAATAATAGGCCAAATATGCATGTTTTCACGAGTTCCTCATAACCAGAGCTCGGGGTTCTGCGAACGTTCGGATTAACGTGGGACCCAAAATCAGTGAGTAATAGCATAGAAAACTTGCGAGAATAGGAAAATCTGTGTGTTTTGATGAGTTCCTAGTAACCCGACCTTGGGGTTCCGCGGACGTTCGGATCACAGCGGGGCCCAAAATGAGTGAGGAATAATACAGAAAGCTGGCCAAAATAGGCCAAATCTGTGTGTTCTGTCGAGTTCCTCGTAACCAAACCCGGGGGTTCCCCGAACATTCATATCGCCCCGGGGCGCAAAATCAGTGCGTAATAGCCCCTAGAATAGTCCAAATCTGAATGTTTTGACGAGTTCCTCGTAACCGGACCCCGAGGTTCCCTATGTTCGGATCGCCATGGGACCCAATATCAGAGTAATAGCATAGAAAACTAGTGAGAATAGGCCAAATATGCGTCTTTAGACGAGTTCCTCGTAACAGACCTCGGGGTTACCCGAACGTTGGGATCGTCACGGGACCCGAAATCTTTGAGTAATAGCATAGAAAACTGGCCAGAATAGCCTAATATATGTGTGTTTGATGAGTTCCTCATAACTAGACCTCTGGGTTCCCCGAACGTTGGGATATCCCCGGGACCCAAAATTAGTGAATAATCGCATAGAAAACTAGCTAGAATAGGCCAAAACTACGTGTTTTTATGAGTTCCTCATAACCGGACCCTTGGGTTCCGCGAACGTTCGAATCGCCCCATGACCGAAAATCAGCGAGTAATAACATAAAAAACTTGTGAGAAGAGGCCAAAACTACGAGTTTTGACGAGTTCCACGTAATCGGACCTCGGGGTTCCGAGAACGTTTGGATCGCAGCGGGACCCAAAACTAGTGAGTAATAGCATAGAAAACTACCGAGAATATGCCAAAACTACGTGTTTAGACGAGGTCCTCGTGACTGGTCGCAGGGTTCCCCGAACGTTTGGGTCACCCCGAGACCCAAAATCAGTGAGTAATAATATAGAAAACTAGCCAGAATAGGAAAATTTGTGTGTTTTGACAAGTTCCTCGTAACCGCGCCCCGAGGTTCCCCGGACGTTCGTATCGTAGCAGGACCCAAAACCAGTAAGTAATAGCATAGAAAGCTGGCCAGAATAGGCCAAATCTGCGTGTTTTGACGAGTTCCTCGTAACCGGACCCCGGGGTTACCCAAACGCTCGGATCGCCCAGGGACCCAAAATCAGTGAGTAATAGCATAGAAAACAGGCAAGAATACGCCAAATTTGTGTGTTAGGAGTTCCTCGTAACCAGACACCGGGGTTCCCCAAACGTTCGAATCGCCCGAGAACCAAAATCAGTTTGTAAAAGCATGGAAAAGTAGCCAGAATAGGCCAAATCTCCGTGTTTAGACGAGTTCCTCGTAAACGGACCACGGGGTTCCCCGAACGTTGGGATCTCCCTCGGACCCAAAATCACTGAGTAATCGCATAGAAAACTAGCTAGAATAGGCCAAAACTGCGTGTTTTGACGAGTTCCAAGTAACACGACCCACGGGTTATTGGGGAACGTCGCATGGGAAACAAAAAATTTCCTACACGCACGAAGACCTATCATGGTGATGTCCATCTACGAGAGGGGATATTCGATCTACGTACCCTTGTAGATCGCACAGCAGAAGCGTTAGTGAACGCGGTTGATGTAGTGGAACGTCCTCACGTCCCTCGATCCGCCCCGCGAACCGTCCCGCGATTAGTCCCACGATCTAGTGCCGAACGGACGGCACATCCGCGTTCAGCACATGTACAGCTCGACGATGATCTCGGCCTTCTTGATCCAGCAAGAGAGACAGAGAGGTAGATGAGTTCTCCGGCAGCGTGACGGCGCTCCGGAGGTTGGTGGTGATCTAATCTCAGCAGGGCTCCGCCCGAGCTCCGCAGAAACGCGATCTAGAGGTAAAACCGTGGAGATATGTGGTCGGGCTGCCGTGGCAAAGTTGTCTCAAATCAGCCCTAAAACCTCAGTATATATAGGGGGAAGAGAGGGAGCCTTGCCTTGGGGTCCAAGGATCCTCAAGGAGGTCGGCCGAGCCAAGGGGGGAGTCCTCCCCTTCCAAACCGAATCCAACTAGGTTTGGAAGGAGGAGTCCTTCCCCTTTTTCCCACCTCCTCTTTTTTTTTCTTTGATTTTCTTCCTATGGCGCATAGGGCCTTCTTGGGCTGTCCCACCAGCCCACTAAGGGCTGGTGCGCCACCCCCAAGGCCTATGGGCTTCCCCGGGGTGGGTTGCCCCCCCCCCCCCCGGTGAACACCCGGAACCCATTCGTCATTCCCGGTACATTCCCGGTAACTCCGAAAACCTTCCGGTAATCAAATGAGGTCATCCTATATATCAATCTTCATTTCTAGACCATTCTAGAAACCCTCGTGACGTCCGTGATCTCATCCGGGACTCCGAACAACATTCGGTAACCAACCATATAACTCAAATACGCATAAAACAACGTCGAACCTTAAGTGTGCACACCCTGCGGGTTCGAGAACTATGTAGACATGACCCGAGTGACTCCTCGGTCAATATCCAATAGCGGGACCTGGATGCCCATATTGGATCCCACATATTCTACGAAGATCTTATTGTTTGAACCTCAGTGCCAAGGATTCATATAATCCCGTATGTCATTCCCTTTGTCCTTCGGTATGTTACTTGCCCGAGATTCGATCGTCAGTATCCGCATACCTATTTCAATCTCGTTTACCGGCACGTCTCTTTACTCGTTCCGTAATACAAGATCCCGCAACTTACACTAAGTCACATTGCTTGCAAGGCTTGTGTGTGATGTTGTATTACCGAGTGGGCCCCGAGATACCTCTCCGTCACACGGAGTGACAAATCCCAGTCTCGATCCATACTAACTCAACGAACACCTTCGGAGATACCTGTAGAGCATCTTTATAGTCACCCAGCTACGTTGCGACGTTTGATACACACAAAGCATTCCTCCGGTGTCAGTGAGTTATATGATCTCATGGTCATAGGAACAAATACTTGACACGCAGAAAACAGTAGCAACAAAATAACACGATCAATATGCTACGTCTATTAGTTTGGGTCTAGTCCATCACATGATTCTCCTAATGATGTGATCCTGTTATCAAGTGACAACACTTGCCTATGGTCAGGAAACCTTGACCATCTTTGATCAACGAGCTAGTCAACTAGAGGCTTACTAGGGACAGTGTTTTGTCTATGTATCCACACATGCACTGTGTTTCCAATCAATACAATTATAGCATGGATAATAAACGATTATCATGAAAAAAGAAATATAATAATAACTAATTTATTATTGCCTCTAGGGCATATTTCCAACAGTCTCCCACTTGCACTAGAGTCAATAATCTAGTTCACATCACCATGTGATTTCAACGAATCCAACACCCATATAGTTCCGGGGTCTGATCACGTCTTCCTCGTGAGAGAGGTTTTAGTCAACGGTTCTGAAACTTTCAAGTCCGTGCGTTCTTTACAAATCTTTATGTCATCTTATAGATGCTGCTACTACGTGCTATTCGGAAATGCTCCAAATATCTACTCTACTATACGAATTCATTTCACTACTCATAGTTATTCGGATTAGTGTCAAAGCTTGCATCGACGTAACCCTTTACGACGAACTCTTTAACCACCTCCATAATCGAGAAAAAATTCCTTAGTCTATTTAGTTACTAAGGATAACTTTGACCGCTGATCAGTGATTCAATCCTGGATCACTCTGTGTACCTCTTAACAGACTTGCTGCAAGTCACACATCACGTGCGGTACTCAGCATGGCATACTTTAGAGTCTATGGCTAAGGCATAGAAGACGACCTTCCTCTATTCTCTTTATTCTGCCGTTGTCGGGTTTTGAGTCTTACTCAAATTCACACCTTACAACGCAACCAAGAACTCCTTCTTTGCTGATCTGTTTTGAACTCCTTCAAAAACTTGTCAAGGCATGCATCTTGTTGAAACTTCCATTAAGTGCTTTTGATCTATCTCCAGAGATCTTTGATGCTCAACGTTCAAGTAGCGCAATCCAGGTATTCCTTTGAAAACTCCTTTCAAACAACCTTGTATGCTTTACAGAAATTCTACATTACTTTCTGATCCACAATATGTCAACCACATATACTTATCAGAAATTCCATAGTGCTCCCACTCACTTCTTTGGAAATACAAGTTTCTCATAAACCTTGTACAAACCCAAAATCTTTGATCATCTCATCAAAGTGTATGTTCCAACTCCGAGATGCTTGCACCAGTCCATTGAAGGATCACTGGAGCTTGCATACTTGCTAGTATCTTCAGGATCGACAAAACCTCCTGGTTGTATCACATACAATGTTTGCTCAAGGAAATCGTCGAGGAAACAATGTTTTGACATCCTACGTGCAATATTTCATAAATAATGCAGCAACTACTAACATAATTCTAACAGACTTTAAGCATCGCTACGAGTGAGAAAGTCTCATCATAGTCAACTGTTTGATCTTGTCGGAAACATCTTTGCGACAAGTCGAGCTTTTCTTAATAGTGACTTATCACCATCATTGTCTGTCTTCCTTTTAAAGATCCATCTTTACTCAATAGTCCTACTACCATCAAGTAGTTCTTCCAAAGTCTACACTTTGTTTTCATACATGGATCCTCTCTCGGATTTCATGGCCTCCATCCATTTGTCGGAATCCGGGCCCACCATTGCTTTCTCCATAACTCGTACGTTCACTGTTGCTCAACAACATGACCTCCAAGACAGGGTTACCGTACCACTCTGCAGCAGTCCGCGATCTTGTCAACCTACGAGATTTGTAGTAACTTGATCCGATGCTCGATGATCACCATCATGAGCTTTCACTTCAATTGGTGTAGGCGCCACAGGAACAACTTCCTGCGCCCTGCTACACACTGGTTGAAGTGATGGTTCAATAACCTCATCAAGTCCTACCACCCTCCCACTCAATTCTTTCGAGAGAAACCTTTCCTCGAGAAAGGATCTGTTTCTAGAAACAAACACTTTGCTTTCGGATCTGAGATAGGAGATGTACCCAACTGTTTTGGATATCCTATGAAGATGCATTTATCCGCTTTGGGTTCGAGCTTATAAAACTGAAACTTTTTCACATAAGTGTCGAAGCCCCAAACTTTCAAGAAACGACAGTTTAGATTTCTCTAAACCTCAGTCTATATTGTGTCATCTCAACGGAAATACGCAGTGCCCTATTTAAAGTGAATGCGGTTGTCTCTAATGCATAACCCATAAATGATAGTGGTAATTCGATAAGAGACATCATAGCATGCACCATACCAAATAGTGCGTGGCTATGACGTTCAGACACATCATCACACTATGATGTTCCACGTGGCATGAACTGCGAAACAATTTCCACATTGTCTTAACTGCGTACCAAAACTCGTAACTCAGATATTCATTTCTATGATCATATCGTAGACAGTTTATCCTCTTGTTACGATGAACTTCACTCCGAGACAGAATTGAACTTTTCAATATTTCAGACTTGTGATTCATTAAGTAAATACTCTAGTATCTACTCAAATCGTCATTGAAGTAAGAACATAATGATATCCACTGCGTGCCTCAGCACCCATTGGACTGCATACATCAAAATGTATCACTTCCAACAAGTTACTATCTTGTTTCATCTCAATGAAAACAAGGCCTTGCTCATGTGGTATGATTTGCATGTCACTAGTGATTCAAAATCAAGTGAGTATAAAGATCCATCAGCATGGAGCCTCTTCATGCAATTTACAACAACATGACTCAAGCGGCAGTGCCACAAGTAAGTGGTACTATCATCATTACCTCGTATCTTTTGGCACCAGTATTATGAACATGTGTAACACTACGATCGAGATTCAATAAACCATTGAAGGTGATTTATTCAAGCAAATAGAGTAACCATTATTCTCTTTAAATGAATAATCGTATTGCAATAAACACGATCCAATCATGTTCATGCTTAACGCAAGTACCAAATAACAATTATTTAGGTTTAACACCAATCCCGATGGTAGATGGAGTGTGCGACGTTTGATCATATCAACCTTGGAAATACTTCCAACACGTATCGTCACCTCGCCTTTAGCTAGTCTCCGTTTATGTCGTAGCTTTCATTTCGTGACACTAATCACTTAGCAACCGAACCGGTATCTAATACCCTTGTGCTACTAGGAGTACTAGTAAAGTACACATCAACATCATGTATATCAAATATATTTCTTTCGACTTTTGCCAGCCTTCTTATCTACCAAGTGTCTAGAGTTGCTCCGCCTCAGTGACTGTTCCCCTCATTACAGAAGCACTTAGTCTTGGGTTTGGGTTTAATCTTGGGTCTCTTCATTAGTGCAACAACTGTTTTGCCGTTTCACGAAGTATCCCTTCTAGCCCTTGCCTTTCTTGAAACTTAGTGGTTTTACTAACCACCAACCATTGATGCTCCTTCTTGGTTTCTACTTTCGCAGTGTCAAACATCGCGAATCGCTCAAGGATAATTGTATCTATCCTTGATATGTTATAGTTCATCACGAAGCTCTCACAGCTTGGTGGCAGTGACTTTGGAGAACCATCACTATCTCATCTGGAAGATTAACTCCCACTTGATTCAAGCGATTGTCGTACTCAAACAATCTGAGCACATGCTCAACGATTGAGCTTTTCTCCTTTACTTTGTGGACAAAGAATCTTGTCGGAGGTCTCGTACCTCTTAACAAGGGCACAAGCATGAAATCACAATTTCATCTCTTTAGAACATCACTTATGTTCTGTGACGTTACAAAACGTCTTCGGCGCCTTGCTTCTAAGCCATTAAGTATTTTGCACTGAACTATCGTGTAGTCATCAGAAACGTGTATGTTGGATGTTCACAGCATCCACAGACGACGCTCGAGGTGAAGCACACCGAGTGGTGCATTAAGGACATAAGCCTTCTGCGCAGCAACGAGGACAATCCTCTGCAAAGTTTGCTACTATCAACTTTCAACTAAATTTTCTCTAGGAACATACAAAAACAGTAGAGCTATAGCGCAAGCTACATCGTAATTCGCAAAGACCATTAGACTATGTTCATGACAATTAGTTCAATTAATCATATTACTTAAGAACTCCCACTCAAAAAGTACATCTCTCTAGTCATTTGAGTGGTACATGATCCAAATCCACTATCTCAAGTCCGATCATCACGTGAGTCGACAATAGTTTCAGTGGTAAGCATCTCTATGCTAATCATATCAACTATACGATTCATGCTCGACCTTTCGGTCTCTTGTGTTCTGAGGCCATGTCTGCACATGCTACGCTCGTCAAGCTTAACCCGAGTGTTCCGCGTGTGCAACTGTTTTGCACCCGTTGTATGTGAACGTTGAGTCTATCACACCCGATCATCACGTGGTGTCTCGAAACGAAGAACTGTCGCAACGGTGCACAGTCGGGGAGAACACAATTTCGTCTTGAAATTTTAGTGAGAGATCACCTCATAATGCTACCGTCGTTCTAAGCAAGATAAGGTGCATAAAGGATTAACATCACATGCAACTCATAAGTGACATGATATGGCCATCATCATGTGCTTCTTGATCTCCATCACCAAAGCACCGGCGCGATCTTCTTGTCACCGGCATCACACCATGATCTCCATCATCATGATCTCCATCAACGTGTCGCCATCGGGGTTGTCGTGCTACTCATGCTATTACTACTAAAGCTACGTCCTAGCAATATAGTAAACGCATCTGCAAGCACAAATGTTAGTTTAAAGACAACCCTATGGCTCCTGCCGGCTGCCGTACCATCGACGTGCAAGTCGATATTAACTATTACAACATGATCATCTCATACATCCAATATATCACATCACATCGTTGGCCATATCACATCACAAGCATACCCTGCAAAAACAAGTTAGACGTCCTCTAATTTTGTTGTTGCATGTTTTACGTGGTGGCCATGGGTATCTAGTAGGATCGCATCTTACTTACGCAAACACCACAAACGGAGATATATGAATTGCTATTTAACCTTATACAAGGGCCTCCTCGGTCAAATCCGATTCAACTAAAGTTGGAGAAACCGACACTTGCCAGTCATCTTTGAGCAACGGGGTTACTCGTAGCGATGAAACCAGTCTCTCGTAATCGTACGAGTAATGTCGGTCCAAGCCGCTTCAATCCAACAATACCGCGGAATCAAGAAAAGACTAAGGAGGGCAGCAAAACGCACATCACCGCCCACAAAAACTTTTGTGTTCTACTCGAGAAGACATCTACGCATGAACCTAGCTCGTGATGCCACTGTTGGGGAACGTTGCATGGGAAACAAAAAAATTCCTACGCGCACGAAGACCTATCATGGTGATGTCCATCTACGAGAGGGGATATTCAATCTATGTACCCTTGTAGATCGCACAGCAGAAGCGTTAGTGAACGCGGTTGATGTAGTGGAACGTCCTCACGTCCCTCGATCCGCCCCGCGAACCGTCCCGCGATCAGTCCCACGATCTAGTGCCGAACGGACGGCACATCCGCGTTCAGCACACGTACAGCTCGACGATGATCTCGGCCTTCTTGATCCAGCAAGAGAGACAGAGAGGTAGATGAGTTCTCCGGCAGCATGACGGCGCTCCGGAGGTTGGTGGTGATCTAATCTCAGCAGGGCTCCGCCCGAGCTCCGCAGAAACGCGATCTAGAGGTAAAACCGTGGAGATATGTGGTCGGGCTGCCGTGGCAAAGTTGTCTCAAATCAGCCCAAAAACCTCCGTATATGTAGGGGGAAGATGGGGAGCCTTGCCTTGGGGTCCAAGGACCCTCAAGGGGGTCGGCCGAGCCAAGGGGGGAGTCCTCCCCTTCCAAACCGAATCCAACTAGGTTTGGAAGGAGGAGTCTTTCCCCTTTTTCCGACCTCCTCTTTTTTTCTCTTTGATTTTCTTCCTATGGTGCATAGGGCCTTCTTGGGCTGTCCCACCAGCCCACTAAGGGCTGGTGCAACACCCCCAAGGCCTATGGGCTTCTCCGGGGTGGGTTGCCCCCCCCCCCCCCGGTGAACACCCGGAACCCATTCGTCATTCCCGGTACATTCCCGGTAACTCCGAAAACCTTCCGGTAATCAAATGACGTCATCCTATATATCAATCTTTGTTTCTGGACCATTCCGGAAACCCTCGTGACGTCCGTGATCTCATCCGGGACTCCAAACAACATTCGGTAACCAACCATATAACTCAAATACGCATAAAACAACGTCGAACCTTAAGTGTGCAGACCCTGCGGGTTCGAGAACTATGTAGACATGACCCGAGTGACTCCTCGGTCAATATCCAATAGCGGGACCTGGATGCCCATATTGGATCCCACATAATATACGAAGATCTTATCGTTTGAACCTCATTGCCAAGGATTCATATAATCCCGTATGTCATTCCCTTTGTCCTTCGGTATGTTACTTGACCGAGATTCGATCGTCAGTATCCGCATACCTATTTCAATCTCGTTTACCGGCAAGTCTCTTTACTCATTCCGTAATACAAGATCCCGCAACTTACACTAAGTCACATTGCTTGCAAGGCTTGTGTGTGATGTTGTATTACCAAGTGGGCCCCGAGATACCTCTCCGTCACACGGAGTGACAAATCCCAGTCTCGATCCATACTAACTCAACGAACACCTTCGGAGATACCTGTAGAGCATCTTTATAGTCACCCAGTTACGTTGCGACGTTTGATACACACAAAGCATTCCTCCGGTGTCAGTGAGTTATATGATCTCATGGTCATAGGAACAAATACTTGACACGCAGAAAACAGTAGCAACAAAATAACACGATCAATATGCTACGTCTATTAGTTTGGGTCTAGTCCATCACATGATTCTCCTAATGATGTGATCCCGTTATCAAGTGACAACACTTGCCTATGGTCAGGAAACCTTGACCATCTTTGATCAACGAGCTAGTCAACTAGAGGCTTACTAGGGACAGTGTTTTGTCTATGTATCCACACATGCACTGTGTTTCCAATCAATACAATTATAGCATGGATAATAAATGATTATCATGAACAAAGAAATATAATAATAACTAACTTATTATTGCCTCTAGGGCATATTTCCAACACGGGTTCCCCGAACGTTCGAATTGCCCATAACCATCAGTGAGTAATAACATAAAAAGTTGGTCAGAAGAGGCCAAAGCTGCGAGTTTTGACGGGTTCCACGTAACCGAACCCCGGGGTTCCGAGAATGTTTGACAGCGGGACCCTAAATCAGTGAGTAATAGCATAGAAAACTAGGAGAATAGGCCAAACCTGCGTGTTTTGACGAATTCCTCGTAACCGGACCCCGGGGTTCCAACAACATTCGGATCACCCCGGGATCCAAAATCAGTCAGAAGTCGCATAGAAAACTAGCTAGAATAGGCCGACACTGCGTGATTCGACGAGTTCCTCTTAAGTGGTCCCCAGGGTTTCCCGAACGTTCGGATCACCCAAGACCCAAATTATGTGAATAATAACATAGAAAAGTGGACAGAATATGCAAATTTGCGTGTTAGGACGAGTTCCTCGTAACCGGACCCCGAGGTTCCCCGGACATTTAGATCGCAGCGCGACCCAAAATGAGTGAGTAAAAATATAGAAAGTTGGCGAAAATTGGCTAAATATACATGTTTTGATGAGTCCTCGTAACCGGACCCTTGGCTTCCCCGAACATTCGGATCGCCCCGGGACCCAAAATATGTGAGTAATAGCATTGAAAGCTGGCTAGGATAGGCGAAATCTGTGTGTTTTGATGAATTCCTCTTAACCGGACCCCTGGGTTACCCGAATGTTCGGATCACCCTCGGACCCAATATCAGTGAGTAATAGCATAGAAAACTGGCCAGAATAGGCCAAATCTGCGTGTTTTGACGAGTTCCTCGTAACCCGACCCCGGTGCTCCCCGAATGTCCGAACCACCCCGGGACCCAAAATCAGTGAGTAATCGCATAGAAAACTAGCGAGAATAGGCCAAAATTGGGTATTTCGACGGGTTCCTCGTAACCAGACCCCAGGGTTCCCCGAACGTTTGGATCGCCCCGGGACCCAAAATACGTGAGTAATAGCATAGAAAACTGGCCAGAATAGGCCAAGTCTATGAGTTTTGATGAGTTCGTCATAACCGGACCTCGGGGTTCCCCGAACGTTGGATTTCCTAGGGACCCAAAATCTGTGAGTAATCGCATAGAAAACTGGTTAGAATAGGCCAAAACTGCGTGTTTTGACGAGTTCCTCATAACTAGAACCTGGGATTGCCTGAACGTTCAAATCGCCCCCTGACGAGTGAGTAATAACATAAAAAACTGGTCAGAAGAGGCCAAAACTGTGAGTTTTGACGAGTTCCACGTAACTGGACCCCGGGGTTCCCCGAACGTTCGGATCGCCCCCGGAGCCAAAATCAATGTGTAATAGCATAAAAAGCTGGCTACAATAGGCCAAATCTGCATATTTTCACGAGTTCCTCGTAACCAGACCCCGGGGTTCCCCGAATGTTCGGATCCCCCGGGGACCCAAATCAGTTTGTAATAGCATGGAAAACTGGCGAGAATAGGCCAAATCTACGTGTTTTGATGAGTTACTCGTAACCGGACCCCGGGGTTCCCCGAACGTTTGGGTCGCCCCGGGACCCAAAATCAGTGAGTAATGGCATAGAAAACTGGCCACAAAGGCCAAATCTGTGTGTTTTGTTGAGTTCCTTATAACCGGACCTCGGGGTTCCCCGAACGTTGGGGTTCGGGGAACCCCGCCGTCCAAAATCAGTGAGTAATGGCATAGAAAACTGGCCACAAAGGCCAAATCTGTGTGTTTTGTTGAGTTCCTTATAACCGGACCTCGGGGTTCCCCGAACGTTGGGGTCTCTTTGGGACCCAAAATCACTGAGTAATCGCGTAGAAAACTGGCTAGAATAGACAAAAACTGACTATTTTGACGAGTTCCTCGTAACCCGACCGTGGGGTTCCCCGAACGTTTGAATCGCACCATTACCCAAAATCAGTGCGTAATAACATAGAAAATCAGCCAGAATAGGCAAAAACTGTGTGTTTTGATGAGTTCCTCGTAACCGGTCCCCAAGGTTCCCCGAACGTTTGGATTGTTCGGGACCCAAAATCAGCGAGTAGTAACATAGAAAGCTGGCCAGAAGAGGCAAAAACGTGTGTTTTCACGAGTTCCTTGTAACGGGACCCCGGAGTTCCCTAGACGTTCAAATCGCAACAGGACCCAAAATGAGTGAGTGGTAACATAGAAAGTTGGCAAAATAGGCCAAATCTGCGTGTTTTGACGAGTTTCTTGTAACCGGACCCCGGGGTTCCTGAACTTTAGGATTGTCCCAGGATGCAAAATTAGTGAGTAATAGCATAGAAAGTTGGCTATAATAGGCCAAATCTGCATGTTTTCATGAGTTCCTCGTAACCAGACTCGGGACCCAAAAACTTTCCACGCGCTCTAATGAACTTCATAAGGAGGCACGTCAATTTTTTTTATTTTCTGACATTTGGTGCGTTTTCTGTGATTTTCCATGCAAAACAGGCAAAAACATATGTCGGGCGTGACACAACGTGCGTTTGGTCTTTGATTTTGTTTAAATTTTGTGTGGCACAATTGGATGTGTATCCACAAGTGCTCGCAGAAGTTGCGTTGATTTCATGCATTTATGCATGTACATCATGTGCAACTCACTCATGTAGGTACGGGCGGAAGGGGTGTTACAATGGGATCATATTTAAATTTTACGTGGAATTTTGCGTGTCCGTACGAAACCAATATTTTTTACGCACTCTAATGATCACCACAAGGAGGCACGCATCATTCAAATTGAGATAATGTTTTTCCACAAACAAACATCATTACAATAAGTGGCATGCAAAGTCTTTAAAATTATAAGAAATATTCAAGTCGAGACAATTTTAATTAAAATAGTTTTTGTTCGGTAAATTCAAAGAAATAAAAAAATCATAAAACATGAAGAAATATTTGATTAAACATAACCATGGTTCATTCATATTACATTCGAACACAACCCCACGTTTTTCGACAAACACAACACCAAATTTAATTAAACATAACTAAATTTGTTAATAAACTTCGCGATTTTTCACGAATCTAATCGAACTCGTCGAGGTTGACGACGTATGACTCCTCCATCGAGTCGTCCCCGTCGTCGGAACTGACGGTGAGGTTGTCCTAGTCGATCTGGTCGTCGTCGCCGTCATCCTCTACGACCGGCTGCCCATTCCCCATTGGTGCCGCCGCGGTCTCTGCCGCCTCCCTCGCCACCGCCACCGCCTGAGAGGCACACATGGCGACGAGCAGCCCCAGAGTGTCGTCGGAGTCGCCGTCCTCTCGAAACCGACTTGCTCTGGCTGGAGGTCAACCTCCGGCGGGGCCACCTGAGGGGCCGACGGGGTCGCCCGAGGGGGTTAACACCCGCCGCGAGCAGCGTCGCTGGCCGCCTCCCGAGTTGACGGGGTTGCTCGCAGCCGCCGACGCGCGCCGAACTGGCTGATGACGTCGGTGTAGGATTTGCCATCCCAAAACGTGTGCGGCCGTAGATGTTGCACCGGTCGCCGCGGTGGTTACGGCGCTCCTCCATCGTGGCGCCGGGCCCGAGCATCGTGTAGCCGTCCTTGTCGATCTTACACGGCTTTGCGAGCCGGCACCCAGGGGGCACCACCAATGCATAGCGGTGGAGCTCCTTCGTCGCCGGCCCGTCAAGGCTCATCGTCCAAATGCTCGGAGCGTCGTCGTCTCCGGCGCCGGAGGTGGTACCGCCGGCGTAGAATGCTATCATCATAGGGAGTGGAAAGAGGAGCGACATGGGAGAGCATGGTCGGGGGTCTCGGCGACGTTCCGATACGCCGGCTTTATATAGGTCGTCGGGGGGCGACGGGCAGTTGGGCGGCGTTACTCCCCCGGAGTAAACGCGTCGCCTCGGGAGCCGGCGGGCCTCGGGAGACGTTGGGGGTCAAGGGTGGCGTCGTTAGACTTCAATTCAACGAGATTGATGTGGCGACCTCGGGACCAGACGGGCCATCTGGAACCGACGGTGTCACGGGCGACGCAGGCTGACGGCGCAAGCGGGATTAATAGTGGCGGTCTCGGGAACCGACGGGCCATGTGGAATCGACGCAACGGTGTGTGGTTTGACCGTGGTCACGGGCGATGCAGGCTAACGTGGGGGCGCCACACATCACGTCGGCTGACGACGGGTACGCGACGTGCATGTATGACGTTCGTACATCTACGTCGACTGGACCGTCCGCTCGCGCCGCGGGGCTGACGCGCGTACGTTGGCCCGGGGGAAATGACCATCATGTCCTTTTTTATGATAGGGTATCGTTTAATCCGAGTCGGCGGTGTGTTCGGGGGTAAACCTGGGCATACCCTGGGCCGGGGCGGGCTTTACAAAGCCCGAACTGAAAATCTCAAGCCAAGCCCAACCCGACCCGGCCAAAAAAATGCAAATTCAGGCTTGAGTCCCGACCCAAATGGACTTAAAATATGAATATCGGGTTGGGTCGGGTTGAACCTCCGTGTAA
Source organism: Hordeum vulgare subsp. vulgare (assembly GCF_904849725.1). Taxonomy (NCBI): domain Eukaryota; kingdom Viridiplantae; phylum Streptophyta; class Magnoliopsida; order Poales; family Poaceae; genus Hordeum; species Hordeum vulgare. The sequence goes on along the minus strand of NC_058521.1, from coordinate 8,347,866 downwards.
ATCGCCATTTTTTGTAAGCCCGACTCCGGCCTGAACTGCTTCCCAGACCCGATTTTTAAGCCCGAGCCTGACCCGAACACAAAGCCCGACCCGGTCTGGCCCGGGTTTTTCGGGCCGGCGAGGGCCGGGCTGTCCATGCCCACATGTAGTCTGAGGGTTCGTACCGAAGAAGAAGTATTAACTATTTTTGTGTGGGTGTGTGTGTGTGTGGTGGTGGGGGGGGGGGGGGGGGTTGTTGATAGGGAGTACTTCACTTTCTAGAAATAGACCGTTGTTTGACTTGTATTTCTTTTTTTGTGTGTCAACATGGTCCAAGCCGGCGTGCAGCCGTCCTGAGGGCTACTTGTGGAAATGGCTTGTCTGTCAGGCAAACCTGGTCATTTGCAGGGCTTGGTAGGCCGTGTCGGTGCAGTGGGCGGCCGGCCGGGGACCGGCTAGTATTTGTATTTGTACGAGTGAATGCGCTCTGCTGCTTGCTGCTTGCTGCCTCCTGGGCCCCGGAGACACTGCCCGGTTTCTATTGTTATCGAGTAAAGTGCTCACAACGGATTATATTGATTAACCAGAGATCGTTACCCCCGCAAAAAAAAAAAAAAAAAAACAGACATCATCAACGCATCATCCGCAATGACAGGGGCTAGAAAAAATATCCCCTGTATTCTAAGTAAAGTTTTTTTTTCCTTCTAAGGTTGATAAATGTTACTCACCCCGTCTCATAATATAAAAACGTTTTTAACACTCAACTCATAGTGTGTTTATAGAATCGGCAAGAGCTAGCTCAATTGCATCATCTGGCCCAGAACATCCAAATCATGGTTTTGCATTCTATTCTAGCAGAACTAGCTGAGTTGTCGCTAACTTTGCTTTGAGAACGAATTACAAGAATATATACTTAATAATAAAGCGGCTATTGCTTTCGTCGGAAAACCCATCATGATATTTTTATAAAAAAGCCCCTGTAATTTTTGTTATTCAACCCGCGCTCCATCATTTATCTGCAACGCAAAAGGAAAAAACGATTCGCTGCAAAAATTATACCCATACGCATCGCCTCCTCCCGTCGACCGTGGGCCACCCTGGCCTGTGCCCAGGCCGCCGCCACACCACTCGCCGCCGCGGCCGACCTCAACCGCCACCGCTGCCGATCTCAACCCACCCGCCTCCGCGGCTGTACCTCTCCCCGCTCACTGCCCCTGTTGCGGCGCTCGAGCGCATCGCGTCGACCCTGGTCCACCCTGGCCTGTGCCCAGGCCGCTGCCACACCACTCGCTGCCGCGGCCGACCTCAACTACCACTCGCCGCCGTGACCGACCTCAACCACCACTGCTGTCGATCTCAACCCACCTGCCTCCGCGGTCGTACCTCTGCCTGCTTGATGCCCCCGTTTCGGCGCTCGAGCACAGCTTCTGGATCAAATCAACGCGGTAGCTACAACGACTTGGGATGATGCGTCCGCTCGATGCAGAACGGCGGTGGCGCACGGATAAGGCACGACGGAGTGAAGTACTTGCAGGTGGAGGCGGGCCTCCATGGCTCACACGGGGAACTCCGAGGTTATGGCGCGGCAACGACGACTCCTTATGGCCAGATAGAGGCGCCTAACCCTTGCTCCCCTCAATGTATCCCCTCCTCCGGCAGGAACTAATCATCTGGTGAGATCCCCTCCCCATGCCTCCAACCGTATGCCAAGCACCGGCAAGAAATTTTGTTTTGTGGGAATTTGTTTGCTGATGAATGAATGTATTTAATGTAAGATTGCATTGTTGTAGAGAGAGAGAATGGAACACCACCTTCAGTTTGTCATGTGATCCCACATTCTCTACCCCATGAGTGAAATAAGATAACAGTCCATTGATCAATTCAGGTAGCCTCTTTGTTTTGCTTTGTTTGTCCCGCTCAATTTCTCATCATGAAGGAATTAACAATGGACGGGTTGATTTTCCAACAAAATAGGATAGGACTTACTACATTAGTTAGTTAGCTTATTATTTTAATAAATCAAAATGATTATAAAAATTAAAAACGTGTGATATTTTTTCTTCCGTTGCAACGCACGGGCCTTTTGCTAGTAATACAAAAATCACGAGACCCATAGTTAAGGTGCTTGATCTCCCTAACTGACGACGAATACATCGATCTATCCTGGTGCTCTCAGACTGGATCATCACTGGTAACGGTAGGCTGGTTCGCTCGAACGCAAGCCATGACCCTCCATTATCGCATGCAACTCCGTCTCCAAAGCATCACTACAATGGTTATTCTCATCCCTCAGAACCATCCCAGTATACCCATCAATGTTTTACACTGTACAGATGGATAGATAGATAGATGCTTTCGGCCAAAGTGAACACGGTAAATCTGAATTCCCCTGTGCCACTTTCCACATGATGATACTATTTACCACCCGAAGACACACAGTTGAGTTGAGGCGAGGCGAGGCGCGTGCGGTGGCACCATCATGTGGGTAGAATGGGAAGACAAGACACACAAGGGACGACGGAAGGTGATGAAAGGCGTGCATTGATTCGATTGGTCAAACTGAGACGTGGTCAGTTCACAGCTCAAATCAGGTCAGTTTGAACGCCACTGTAGGGATCCATCCATCGCCTGAACGAATAAAAAGGCACCGCCTCTGCCTCTGCCCCTGCCCCTGCCCCAAAAGAAAGAGCACCACCACCGCTGCTGCTGCTGCTAGCTTAGGATCAGTCCAATCAATCACTCCCCAGTGACATCGACACATCCACAACTGTATTTTGTTTTGTTGCTCTCCCACCATGTGAGATCAAGAAAATAGAAAAACGTGTTCAAACATTCTCAAAAAAATCATAGGCACACGTCAATTTTTTATGTACAGCTTCAGAAAAAAACAGCTCCTAGTTCGACCTACACTGACAGCATGTCCAAAAGGCGCCCAAAAAGTGTTTCGCATGCTAAAAGATTCGTTTTTTCACGCCAGATAGCTCCAATAAAGGCTGTAAAACTGTGCGCGCGTTAAAATAATTTGGACAGGTGCTGAAAAACGCTATCACGCAACATATTTAGGACGCGGGATCGCGCGCGCTTCACAATTTGCACTACTTGCTTTTTTGAGCACGTGTTTTTATGCATCTGTTAAAATAATATTGGTCCCGATGCATTAAAAGTGCTACAGTGATGCATTATAATTTTTATTAAAAATAAAATGTTTATACTGCTGTTGGAGATGCTTTAATAAAAAAAAAAGGAGTGACAAAAATCGGATGTTAATAGTATCGAAATACTACTACCCACCCAAAGCTGCTGCCTCGAATATGTCTTTTTTGAATCTTTAACTGTACATCGAGTTCTGAGCTGATTTTTTTTCAGAGTACGTAGACACACCCCACCCCGCAGATGTGTTGTAAAATAATTTCAGAATTTTTGAAATGTCTAAATATGATTTTGTGCGGTTGATCTCCCCTAAATGTGATATCCTACACTAAGTCTCCCCCTTGTTTTGACCGACCTCCCTCCTGACCTCCTCTTTATACGAGTAAGTTTCTCTCTCCGAAGCATCTCTCTCTCTCTCTCTAACACAGCATCTCTCTCTCTCTCTCTAACACAGCATCTCTCTCTCTCTCTAACACAGCATCTCTCTCTCTCTCTGGCTGTGACTGAATTGAGCACTTGTTGATGCATGATGTATCTATCCATTTATGTGCATCGCTCGCGCGCTTGTCAGGCTGCTGGCCACATTTGCCATGCATGCATGGTGCAAGTAGAAGTACTGAGGTAGCAGCAGCACGGATCAGTTGCTGCTACTATACTTTGCGTTGCTTGTCATGTCATGAGGAGCCAAGCATGCATCAACAGCCACAGAAGCTGCAGGCACCCAGAAGAAAAAAAAGTCACTGGTCTTCCCATAGATTAGGACAGCTACACAAAGCAGCACCGCACAGCACAGCATTGAGATCGATCGATACCAGGGCCCCTACCATGACCACCATGACCATGTGTGTGTGTATGGCGGCCAAATTTTGTATTTTGACTCATTTCAAAAAGTTCTTTTAATCTGATGATCTGATCCCGGTTCGAAAAAATTGGAATCTGACCATTTTCCCTACTGCAAGGGTCTATGACGGTAGGGTTACACAGCCTACCGCCAGGTCCTTCGGCGATAAGTGACTAATCCACGTCAACATCCCTAAACAGTTGTTGTCCCCCTCCGTCCCACCCTACCGCCGCAGCGTCTAGCGGTAGCCTGTCTTAACCTACCACCAGGGACCCCGACGCTAGGGTCTGGGCACTTATAAGCCACAGGCCGGCCGCCCCCGCCCCCATCTCCCCCACCCAGCGGCCCGAAGAACAAAGAGTTCTTCTCCCCCTCTCTCGTCTCCTTCACTCCCTTCATCGGTTCTTCTTCGTTTCTTCACCATTTTTGCGGATCGAGATGGCCTCGAAACGAGAAAAGTAAGCTCCTTCGATCCCTCCAATTAGTTTTAGTCAAATAGCTTCCGATTCGTCGCATTATTTGCTTCAAATGCCCCTATTTTTGAACTAGATTTAATTTTTTTGTATCCTAGGTTTGTTTTAGGTTGATTCTAGATGTTCTATGGGTTGGATATGAACTTTGTCACTAGTTGGAATGGTAATGAGAAGATGAAACATAGTTCATTGAATATTTTTTGTATGATGCATTTTGGAGAAATTAATTCCTATGTGTTTTGATATGATGCATGTTGATATGATGTGATGCATGATATATAGTGGATGTTGTTTGTTAGATATGCTCAAGATGAATCCTAGTTCATGTTTTTTTTAAAGATGAACCCTGGTTCATGCTTTTTTGTTTTTGAAAAAAAGATGGTATATGATGCATATGATGTTTTTTTTGTTTTGCTATGATGCATATGATGTGATGCTTGTATAGTGATGTTACTTTTTTATCCTTATGCTTAAAAAGTTTATGTTTACACAATTTTATTTAGGAGGCGACCTCTTGTGGAACACATCGAGACTAAGTATACCACGCTTGACCCTGCGTTCGACAAGGGTCATCGTGCCCGTTTCATTGAGAATGGAGTGGTAATTACCATGCTTGAACCAAATCTTTTGAAATGATGAAAAGAAGTTACTAATTATTTGTGACTATCGTTTTGACAGATGCTCCCGCCACTGTGGATGAGGGCTCACGGGATGACCGTTAAGATGGAGTACGACGAGCGCTACACACCGTTCTACAGGAGAGCCTGACCGTTAGGTTTCGTCCTCCAGTTCAAGCGTAAGCCACTGCCGCTCATCCACTCATCTCTCACAGATTTGATCGACGGGTGGCAGTGAGAGACGCACAGTTCTCATCTTCCATGTGTTGAGATGACGGTGACCCTTCAGGACTGGGGGGTGATTACGGCCCTACCGATCGAGGGTCGTGCTCTCACTGGACGACTCGAGAGGAAGAACTGGCAGGATAGGGTTACCGCCCTCATCAGCGACTCCCCCCCCCCACCCACACATGCTAAGGGTAACCAAACATCCGGTGTACCGCTGGTCTGGCTCCTGGATAACCTAAGCAAGTGCCTGGAAGATGTCTAACCCTGGACGATGGAGCAGTACGCGAGGGCCTACCTGTGGTACCTTCTCATGGAGATCGTGTTTCCAGACTGCTCACAGAACAGTGCCCTATGGATGTATCTCAACTTCCTAAAGGACTGGGATGCAGGGTACAGCTGGGGTTCCACCGGCCTCACCTACCTATATCGTTCGGCAAGAGAATATCTCACTGCTTTTTATTGACGCATGCTGCTTTAAATTATGTCATCCGATCATCAATTCATGTTTGGTAGCTTGACGACGCAACCTAGAGGACGAAAGAAAAACCGGTATGTGTGGATGTGTGTGGGCCCTCTCCATTTGGATGTGGGAGCGAATCCCGGTGGGGCAACCGGAGAAGCTGGCACGGCGTCCGTGGACTGACTATGGGGAACATGGCGACAAAGCTCGATACCCCAACCGCCGTGTACGCTTGGGGCGTGGTGGGTGTCTACAGGGGCACATCGAAGGTTGTGTTCATGTTGTTTCAACTAACGTGTGGATGATATCTACGTTTGTGATTGTGACTCATTTATTCTCTTGCAATCTTCAGAGCTCAATAAAATATTTTTTGAAGGCTCGGATGCGCTAAGTTTTGTCCCCCAGTCTCGAGAAAGTGAGAAGAAGTGAGGGGAAGAGTGAAGGTAACATCGAGCCTCCTACAATTACATTCTTTCTTATGTTCATTTTCATTTGTAACAATAAACTTGATTTGATACATATTATGTTCTTGTTTCATTCTAATTGCAAAATTTCGTCAACAAATGTCACAAGCTGGTGGGCCTCCTTGGATGCGCTACCTCTACTGATGCTTATGCTCTTGCAGCCCCGATGCATCTTGCTTCATCGATCCATGCTGCCTCGTTGTCTTGGGTGGTTGGAGAGGACGAGGAGGAGTATGAGGAGGACGATGATGTGGAAGAAGCTGGAGAGGAAGAAGGTGAAGATGAAGGAGACGACAAGGAGCAAGCAGAAGAAGAACATGAGGAAGAACAGGAACAGAGCAATGAGGAGGAGGAGTACGACGAGGATTACGGACCTCCACCAACTCAGGCCACCCAGGATAAGAAGGGGGGGAAGAAGCCCAACAAGGATTGGGCAAGTCCATCCCCGTTTCAGAAACCGCTTCCTCGTCTCCGCAAGAAGAAGGTGGATGAGACCCCTTCAAAGAACAACGAGGACCGTACCTCCAAGAGGGAAAGGAGCAAGTGAAGTTGATGCCGTTGAACTAGTTAAACTTTTTATGTTGGCTTCATGAAACTATTTGTTAAACTATTTGCTACTATTTGGATATGTGCTATGTTTCTTAGTTGAACTATTATTCATATCAATGTGTGATACATGGTGTATTGTGTTTCTCTACACATTTTTATGTTTTTTAGTCTATAATATTGTTGTGGCAAAAAAATTGAAGACAAAAAATAAGTATTGTGCAAAAAATGTGCTATGATCAGACCCTACTGCCGGAGGCCCTGGCACAGCCTACCGCTGCAGGGCCTGGTTGTAGGCTGCACAAGAAAGTTAAGTGATTTCAGGAGTCAGTGCGCAGAACTGCGAAATGCACAAACTTACCATCGAAAGCCCTGTCGGTAGGTTATCACAACCTACTGTCACTGCCCCTGGAGATAGGTTGTATGCGAGGTCAGCAACGCACCAGGGTCGTTAATTAGACTTGTGCTGTTGTTAGCCTACCGCCGGTGTCCGTGACGGTAACCTATGTAATCCTACCGCCGTAGACTTTGGCGATAGCAAAAGGGTCAGATCCTAAATTATTTTTTTTAACCAGAGTTAGATCTCGTAAAAAATTCTTAAAAAATGTTGAAACACGAAATTTTGACGTGTAAGGCTTTGCAGCCAGCCAGCCTAGCTAGGCCAAAGGCCAGCACACATACACACACGGAGCTGAGAGCTCTCATGTGATATGAGCCATGGTTGCAGTCCCCAAGAAAGAAAGGCTAGCTGGGCATGCAGCTTGCAGCTGTGGCCTGTGGTACTATAGATACCAGTAGTAGACATGGATGGCATGCAGTAGAGGAGAAGAGGTATAGCTCATGAAGAGACAGGGGGGCATGTAAGTACAGTGCCAAAAGACAGAGCTTGGCTTGCTTGCACCAATGTTACAGTGCCAAAGAGAAAGCCCCTTCCCTCCCTCCTTATGGCTGGTGCCGTCGTTTCAATGCAAACATTGTCCAACGGAGCCTCCTCTACAGTCTACACTACACTGCACCATGCACCAGAGCATACAGTAGAGCTGTGGAGTGCAGTATACAGGGCTGGCAGATACACACTGCCTGGTTGTATGTATGCATGCACGCATGGGCCATGACCACATTGACCAGTACAGTAGCTAGCACTCTATATATATCTGCTCCTGCCAAGCCAAGCCCCTTTGAACCTGCCTCCCTCTCCCTCTCCCTCTCTTAGCTCGTATATCGGTGTGCTCCTGCACTAGCTCTACTCTTCTACCGGTCTACAAGAGGAGGTATGTATGCATGCATGCATGCACATTGAAGCTTATTTCACCATTAATCAGCTCAGTTCATCACCTCAGTCTCGTACGTAATGGACCGATTCATGTCCTCGTTGGTTCTTAGTTATGTCTTATGTCTGCTTATATATCCATCTTGTTGCTCAAGCATTTGGGCTGATGATATGTTTTCTTGATGATGATTACTTAATTAACGACGGTTAATGGTGGTGGTGGTGGTGGTAGGTAAGGCCGACAGACATGGTGACCAAGCGCCTCCAAGAAAGCGGCTCGCCGAAGCAAGCTCGCCCTGTCGCCACCGACAGCGCCAACGGCCCGCTGATGCTGCTCCATTTACGGGAGCAGCGCTGCGGCCACCACCCGGCTGCCTCGCCCGCTGGCCCGCTGGCGCTGACGCTCGGCGCCCCGGCCGACGACGACGCCTGCCGGCGCTGCGACGAGGCGCTGCGCGGCTCCCGCTACCTGAGGCCCGCGATGGAGCTGCTGCGCGACGCGGTTTCCGCCGTCGGCGGCGGCGGCGACGACGACGAGAGCGCGGGAGGAGGCAGCGAAGACGAGGCGACTCACCGTGATATGCGTCTGCGGGCGGCAGCGACGGGCCGCCGCGTGATCCAGGCCAAGAACGACGGCGGCACCGGCGGCGCGGTGCAAGCCAAGCTCCTCGGCCTTCTCAGCGAGGTCCGTCCCCCCCCCCCCCCCCCCCCCCCCTATTATGCCATTGCAAGCGAAAGCACTACGTCATCAGCCAATACAATCTGCGTCTTCTTCCCTCGGCTTATCCAATCCATGGCGGCTAATCGATTTCTCGTAGTTGGAGAGCCGGCAGGAGCACTACTTCCAGGAGCTGAGCCGCGTGGCGTCGTCGTTCGAGCCGGTGCTGGGGGCCGCCGCGACGGCCGGGTACACGTCGCTCATGTCGCGGGCCATGACGCGCCACTTCGGCAACCTGCGCCGCGCCATCCTCCGCAAGCTCGCGACGCTGTGGGTGGTGGACGAGGACAGCGAGGAGGAGGAGGAGGACGGCGACGAGTACGACTACGACCCCGCCCGGCGCCAGGAGGACATGGTGGGCCGGCTGGTCCGGCGGACGAAGCAGGCCGCGGCGGCGCGGGCGGCGGAGCAGGTGTGCAAGCCGATGAGGGTCCTGCCGGAGGAGTCGGTGGCCGTGCTCCGGGCCTGGCTCTTCAACCATTTCCTAGATCCGTGAGTGCCCTCTCTAATCTCTAGCTGCATAATTAACGCTAACAAAGCTACATATGCCGTAACCTTTTGATCCTCCTTCCATTTCAAAATAATTGAAGCTTTGGGTTTGTTCTAAATTAAATCAAACTTAACGTCAAACTTCGTGTTAAGTTTGATCAAGTTTATACAAAACTGCAACGTATAGTTCAAAATATTTGGATTCAATACTTGAAAGTATATATCATTTGAAACATTCAAAGCTGCAAACGTGAAGCAGGTACCCGAGCGACAACGAGAAGCTGAGGCTGGCGGTGAGCACGGGGTTAAGCAGGAGACAGATATCCAACTGGTTCATCAACGCCCGGGTGCGGCTGTGGAAGCCCATGATCGAGGAGATGTACGCCGACGAGTTCTCCGAGGATTCCTCCGCCGTCTCCTCCAGGGACGACGGCGACGCGGCGGCGTCCTCTCAATGAGCAGCGCATCTCCTTCCTTGGGCAAGATTCAGTCTTCCTTGGCCGGAGACGGGTCGGTTGGATGCCGTCTTCGGCGAATTAGTGGTTGGGTAGTGAAGCTCTTTTTGCCAGAGCTTGAGTGAGGTTTTTTTTTTTTTTTTTTGCGGAAGAGAGCTTGAGTGAGTTATTATGCAGAGGCCGGGGTTTTTAACCTTTTCTTGTCGAGGATAAAAAAAGACTATGGCATGCGATGAAATCCATCTTTACCGTAAAGAGATTATGCGGCATGTAATGTCACTTGTGAGTCGAAACTGTTTGAGATGAGGTATCTCTTGTTTAACTAACAGCAATACATTCTTCAAAACAAAACAAAAAACAAAAAACTGACAGAATTACCAGCAAACTAAGCTGCTAACTGGCTATCAAAATTATGGCTTAGATTCTGGTTAACCATGCATTCAAAACCATGCATTATCAATTTCTGAAGCCGGGGACAAGATCTGGTGCTTGCTCGGCTATCCCGGGCAGGGATTTAGGTCGGAGGACTTACCATTCCGGGCAGTACATGACTCTGTTTTCAAAATCGGCGTACAGAAATAGGCCGCATAAGGGTGAGTGAGGTCATCTTCACCTACAGGAGGACGGTTCCTAAGCTTCTACCGCGGAACAGAGTACACACACGCTTAGAGCATCGCCACCACCCTCAGAGAAACTCAATGGAATAACGACGACGGAAACTTGTATCAGCGAACGGATCACAAGAAGGTACACAAACTTATGGAGCAATGCCCATCAAGATGGCAAACATGGTGGTCCTCTTTCGCTGCACCACGCAGGAAAGGAAAACACCTAGGGTTTACAGCGGCATTCTGCGACAGCGCCATTGACAGGCAAACCAGAGTCATAGTGCTCTGCTACTCATTACGGTACCCAAACGAAGATAGATATGTTTCCTGGCACTAGGATAAATATTTACACCAAATGGGGAAGGGCGATCCACCGTTTTCCTCTAATCGGATGGCTTGAAGCCCTTTCTAGCCAAGTGATCCTTCTTCATTTCCTCGACCGCCTCCCTGCAAACATGAGCCAAGTTAGTTCCCTGATCGGCGCCAGGTTTAGACCAGTCCGCAAATGGACACATACAAAAATCCCATCGGTGGGAGGTTCTTGGAAAGAGAAGCATGAGTTAGGATAGCTTACATCAACACTTTCTCCATCTCGGCGTTTCCAGGGTCCAGCTGCAGTCCAGCCATGAATGCATCACAAGCTTCTTTGTAGTCCTGCCAATGGGAAGGTCCGCAGATGACATGCCATGTAACCAAGTGCAAGGTGAGTAATCTTGCGACTTATCTGACCTCGAGCGACATGAGAGCGGCTCCTTTCCTGTAGTAACCTTTGATCCATTCGGGGCGCAGTTTTATGCAAGTGTTAGCATCGCGCACAGCCTTGTCTGCTTCGGTCATTTGCAGGTAGCAAAGGCTCCTGTTTGAGTACAGCGTCGCGTCACTAGGGTCCAGCCTGATTGCCTACATCAAAACAGAGAATTGAAAATGGTGAGGGGTGTATCATAACGAAACAAGTTTTTTGAGCGAAAGAACAGAACAGTGTATATCTGTTATAGCTTGCGGCAGGGCTAATTATGTACGCCTAACAAGACCCCCATTTACCCAAGTTAACAGGACAACATTGGTCCCGTAAGTCCATGCCTTGACTATCAGTAATAACATTATTAGGGCTATATAAACACTTATGATGGTTCTGAACTGAAACTGAGAACCAATGTTTCTCGGATAATCATTATGGGCCTTTTTCGAGAGAGCTGCTGAAGCTGGTTTGAATTGTACCCAGCAGTCATGGCTGTGACATGGCTGTTGAAGGTTTTCAAACAACATGACATGTGTCCAGACTTGGCTGGAGAGTGGAGATCTTATAATACTGTCGTGGATTCAACTATAAATGTAATTCACAGAGTTACTTGGCTTATATCTAGACATATTATACCTGGAGACGGTGTCAAATAAGTACACTCTTGATTCCATCAATGAACAAACATTTTGAAACAGAAACCCCAATGTTTGTATAATGAGAGGATAAGATGTACTGTACAAGTTTCATGCATCTTGCGAAGACCTTACAGCAGCATAACCAATACTACATCATTCTTCAGATCATTGGTTCATTACTAACCTCGGTGTAGAACTTTGACGCGGCATGATAGTCCTTTCTCTTAATAGCTTTCTCACCAAATGATTTCAACTGAACTTTTGTACTTTTATCATGCTTAACCTAAATCATAGAGACAAATTAAGACAAGCAAAATATACATACAAAATGTACAGTGTTCACCAAAGATTAAAGAAGTTTCTTTTTGTGCCAAAGAAGTTATAGTTTGATCATTAAACTTCATATAACAATGGAAGACTCGTAAACAACTTTTTTTTTCGAGAAAACGCAAAGAGCCTTGCCTTTCTTTGTATTGAAAAGAAGGGGGGTTACAGCCTCCTAAGAGGTGATTACAGCATTGTTACAGGGGTTTTAGTGGACATCCCAGGATGGGGGCAAGACTATCCTAAGCCCTTTGTCCCCGGCTCTAGTCCAACACCTCATCTCATCTTTGATCCTATCCAAGAGCTCGTCGAGCGACGGAGTAATATGGTCGAAGACACACGCATTCCTATGTTTCCATATCATCCAGGGCACCAGTAGCGCGGCGGACCTCGGCGTCTTGCGAAGCGATGGTGGTGTGGCATCCCTCGCCCTCATCCACCAGTCCTGGACTCGTAAACAACTAGGTTGTATTGTTTGTTTAACGAAGTCGTACAGTTGTAGACAGATAATCAGAGGGACTTTAGGACGTGGTTTTTCCACATGGCAATGAAATGCACGTTTTGCATCAAATTTAGGGGAACCCACATGACCCAATGATCTTTTATACTCCCTCCGTCCGGAAATACTTGTCCTAGAAATGCATGTATCTAGACTTATTTTAGTTATAGATACATCCATTTTATTCATTTCTAGGACAAGTATTTCCGGACGGAGGGAGTATATTTATCCATTAGTAATTCTAGGAACTATCGCATGTAATGTAGGTTTAGCGGTTATCGAACCATCAATGATTTGTGAACCGGCATATCCGTTTGCAAAGTCTACATATAATACTCAAGTCATGTACATCTGTGATTTGTTTTGGGAAAAAATTCAAATAATGAAAACATTTAGCAGGCGCAAAAATATTTAGCAAAGATTTTCCAAGGGATCATCTTTCTATTGTACGCTGTATTTATGATTTTGCCATTAGATTTTGTGTATAACAGTTTTGCTTGCATTGCAAATTTGCCAGCCATGTCACTGAAATGTAGGCCCAGGATAGAATGGCAAAACAGAAATAAAAATCAGCATAGTGACAAAACCCCCAAAAAACAGGGCAATCCTTCTTGTAGTGCCCTTTCTCCTTACAGTGGACATAAGTTTCCCTGTCCACTGGAATGTGCCTATGCTGATAATGGACAGAAGCTTTGCCATTGCCATTGCCATTGCCCTGTGGCTTGGAGGAAGAACCTTTGTTAGGCAGAAAGCCCTTCTTCTTTTCCTTCACATAGTTAAGAGAACCACCATGTGAGGCTTTAATCCTCTCCTCCTCTTGTATGCACATTGCGATGACCTTTTCAATGTCCCAAGTCTCGGGCTGCATGTTGTAATTGACTACAAAGGTCTCGAACTCCTTAGGCAACGAAGTCATAACCAGGTGGACAAGGAGAGCTGGTTTTATCTCCAGATCCGCATCCATAGGTTTGAGCTTAGCCGCCGTGTGGCTCATCCTAAGGATGTGCTCCCTTATGCCATGGCCACCACCATTGTAGCTCTCTGTCACCAGTTGTTTGATCAACTGGGTGGCATACGTCTTAGAAGAGCCAGTAAACCGACTCTTTATCTTGTTCAGCATTTCTTTTGCCGTAGGGCAGTCAGCAATTGATCCCACGATGGTGGTCTCAATGGTGTTCTTTATAAATGCCAAACATTTCTTGTTGGCATTTAACCATAGCCTGTTTCTGATGGAGTGGGACATCACCTCTTTTTCATAATTTGCTTGCTTTTTGTCCCAGCTCTCATCATCCTCATCAGCCTCTCTGACTGGGGCTGTAGGTGCAGCTGGTTGTGGTTCCTCCAGAACCCATTCCACCTCTGCAATGCAGAGAGCCATGTCCACCTTCTTCCTTCACTCAGAGTAGTTGTCCCCCCTGAGTGTCGGAATTTCCTTGAGGCAGCTCATCAGATGGAAACCTCCTGAAATCACTAAATAAGCGAAGTCAGTACGACAATCATATGCATTAAATAATGTTGTTAAAATAATCATATAATTGCCTATGCATGTTAATCTACATTACCGTTGGGCAAATCATAGAAATAAATGCATCATTTTGCAATATGCAATATGACCGTGTGATTAAACAACGTCGGTCAGAATAACAACATGATCATATTTCATATTGCTTTTAGCAGCGGAAAACGTGAAATAAAATTTCATGTGCCTCTTAACTTTACAGAAAATAATTCTGACATTTAAAATAAAATTCATGAACTTTATTAATGCTTTTATAAAATTCATGAACTTTTCCTTTTCTGAGAAAGCTATTTTATTCTCAAAAATCCTTTTACTTTTCTTTACAGAAAAATAATATAACAATTCTGTATAAAATTACAGAAACTTTGAACATTTTAATTTCTATTTTTCTAAACATGTTTTCGTAGGAAAAAATTCCTAGAAAAAACCTTTTTAAATCTGCCAATTAAGATAGAAACTGAGAATTCTTTAAAAACGATAAATTGCCGGCAAGCCAGCCTGTGGCCTCGGCCTGGGCCGGCGCTCTCTGTGGCATGGCGGCCCGCAGCTCCTAAGGCTAGCGCGCGTCCCTTCGGCTCAAGAGCTCGGCCCGTGGTGGGCTGGCCTCGGCCTCAAACTCCCGCCGGCCCGAGCTGCACCTAGGGTTTCATCCGAGGCCGTCGGATGGGATCCGACGGTTGCCCGCGCGATTCGGTGGAATATAAGGGGCGAGCCGGCTGGGGAAAACCCTAATTTTCATTTCCTCCCCACACAGCGCCGCTCTCCTCCCTCTGCCCGACGGCTCCTCTCGTGTGGGTGGCCGCCGGCCGAGGGCCCCGCGCCGCACGCTGTCTGCCCCGCCGAGGAGGAGGCCGTCGGCCTCTCTTCTTCTTCCTTTGTGCGAGCAGCACCCGCGGTGGCTCCCTGCCCCGCCGAAGCCTTGGATCTCGCCGCCCTCGTCGGAGGGCCCTGGGGATGGCTGCCGGCAGCGGCGACCGAAGGTCCCGCGCCGCGCGCGCCTTCCCCCGCTCCTTTTGTGGTGGTAGCCATGCCCCGCCGAGGGGCCCTTCTTCCTTCGCGCAGCGGTGGCCTCCTCCACTCCTCTTGCCGGTGCGCGCCCTCTCCCGAGGGAGAGTGCGTCGCCGTCAAGGGGGGTGTTGGAGTGCCAACTACGCTGCCGTTCTTTTCGTTTTCTCAAGAGAGAGACAGAATCATGGCGCCGTGGCCTCCCCTTTCGCCGGTGGCGCGTTCCCTTGCGGGAGCGCGTTGCCGTCGAGTGGGTTGGCCGTGGTGCCTCGTTGTCATTGGATCCGCAGGGCGAATCTTTCTTTTTCTTTGCATGTTCCTCTCCCTTTTTTTTCTTGCCCTTTGCGGATCGGATCCGTATACTTTTCTTGGTTTTTCTTTTGGATCTAGATCCATGCTTTGCCTCCGAGGAGGTAGGTTCTTCTTCCCCACACCTCGGCTTGCCGATGCGTGTGGGGATCGAGAAGAACAGGCGCGGCCTTGCGGCGGCGCTTCTTTTCCGACGAGGCTCTAGGCCGTCTTCGGTACTTGCCCATCTAGGGTTCATGTGGGGAGGGGAAAGGGATTTGCTTTTCTTTAACCGAACGAATCCTTGTTTAGCGGCTCATGATACCAATGTTGAAGCCGTAGATCGACTAGGCATAGATAGATCCGATGAAACCTTTTACTCACCTAATCCTGAGCCCGAGGAACTCCCTGCTCCGGCCATCGGTGCCGGTGTAGTCGTCGGAGATGCGAGAGAAAGGTGTGGTCGTGGGTGGTGCTTCCCGTGAGCACTGCGCTAACCCTAGATCGGAAGGGTGTGTAGGTGGGGAGTCTGGCGGCGCGGTGAACCTCGTACCGTGCGCCCCGGCCCCCATCACTTTATTTATAGCGCAGGTCACAGGGACCCACCAAGCATAACGGGTTGGGCGCCCCCGATCAGGACGCATAGATCAAGGGCCCGGTGGGCCGTTGGGCCCACGCGAAAGAGATCAACCTAACACTTTTTTCTCAAATAAGCTAGCAGAGAGGGCTGTCCAATATTGTTTGCACTGTAGCCAGAGCTAACGCCTTAATGGCTGTCAAAGGTCACAAACAACAAGAATATACAATACATCTCAAATTTGGCCGGAGCAGTAGCAGAGTGGATACAACATAGAATTGCAAATGATGTATACAGATACTCCCTCCGTCCCAAAATAAATGTCTCAACTTTGTATTAGCTCTAATACAAAGTTGTACTAAGCTTGAGACAGTTATTTTGGGACGGACGAAGTATATTTTTCTTATAGCTGGTAGATTATTGACTGAAATAACTGAAACGGTGGAAGTCCTGTCATGAATAGAACCTATAATGAAGTACTCCCTCCGTTCCTAAATATAAGACCTTTTAAAGATTGTATTATGAACTACATACGGATGCACATAGACATATTTTAAAGCATAGATTCACTTATTTTGCTCCGTATGTAGTCTCTTAGTAAAATTCCTAAAAGATCTTATATTTTGGAACGGAGGGAGTACAACACGATCCTTGTATATTTACAGGAAAGGTGAAAAAGGTTTAGCAATGGCAGTTATAGGAAAGAACACAAAAAGGTTAAAGATAGATTAAACAACCATTTACATCAGGTCAACAAAGTAGTGCTACGAAGATTGACTATTCCTCAAGTGCATTTTTTTTTTTTGGAAACGGGTGCACAATTCATTCACATCAATACCAACCTCGCTGTAGAATGCTGACGCGCCACGGTAGTTCTTTCTCTTAACAGCGATGTCACCACATAGTTTCAGCTCATCCTTTGTGCTTTTATCATCTTCCCCGTCCTAAATCATGGACATTAACTATTAGTTGAGCCAAGCAAAAAAAAATAAAGATGCAAAACGTACAAGGTTCAGGAAGGTTAAGAAGGTTAGTGCTATTAGATGATCACCAGCTTTATAAAGCAGCAAAAGACATTAGAAACGACCTGGATATACATACACAGAAATAGAACTGGGAGATGAACTAAACTCACCATCCTTCTGCGGTTCTGCCTGCTTCCTTGACCGAGAAGATGACCAACGAGAACAATCTGATCGTCTCGTCCCACACTGCTGCCGGGTTTCTGGGCTTTCAGCCTGTTATTACCGATGAGTCAGATAGCTGGGCTCGAAAACTTTGCCTAAAGTTTCTCAAAAAAAAAAAAAAAATTGCCTAAAAAAAGCTGGGCTTGAAAACTTGATCATCTACCCATTGCTGTGCTGCTTAATCGAAGCAAATTCCTTGGGGTGGAGACAGACAGACTAGCACACACCTGCCGAGAGTGGAGGGGTCGACGATCGGGGATGGTGGCCTTTGCCGCGGTGATCTTCCTCTGCGATGCCGGGTGGGAGGGGGAGGACAGGAGGAGGAAGAGGAGAACGGCGGTCGCCGCAGTAGCGTGGATCTGTGGCGGCGATTTAGGTCTCGGGTCGGGTGTGGCCTTAGGCTGCTGGGCCTTTGCGTCAAATCAATAGCCCAGCTGGGCCAAATATTGGCTCATCACACACAAGGAACTAGGGAAATCTCTCTAGCAGTTCTTGTCTGGTTTTATCGGTTCTGGGAACCTTCAAACCCTCTATCAGTTCCTGTCAAGTTTTATCGGTTTCAGGAACCTTACAGAAGGTTCTTTGAATCGGGTTTTTCCCTGTTTCTTTTTCCTATTTTGTTTTTTCCTTTGTTTTCCATTTTTTTAAATTTTCTATTTGTCTTTCTTTTTATTTTATTTTTCAGCAAAATTAAAAATATTCAGACTCTTTTTTTTCCACAAATTCGACAATTTGGGGGAATTTGAAAAAAAATCCCACTTTCAAAAAATTTCTCACACACTAAAACAAAACATGTTTTGAAAATACGTTTGCAAATTCAGAAGTATTTGGGAACTTCAATTTTTTTCCCACTTTCTAATTTTATTCACGAAATTCAAAGTTGTTCATGTTTTGAAAATTCGATATGAAATTCAAAGAAAGTTCTGGGAACTTAAAAATGTTCGTTTTTTTTGTTCACAAATCTGAAAAATGTTTGGGAGTTTCAAATAATGTTTCAGCTTTCCAAATTTGTTCACAAATAAAAAAAATCATGTTTTCAAAATGTGTTCGCAAATACAAATAATGTTGGCGGTTTGGAAATTTGTTCGTTATTTTCAAGCCTTTTCCAGTTTTCAAAAAATGCTCACGTTTCTAAAAAAATGATCATAAATTCAAACAAAATTTAATTATTCAATTTTGTTCCTCTTTCTTCATAAAATGTTCGTGTTGTAGAAAATATCTATTTATTGAAAAATATCACGTTCTAAATTTGAAAATAAGTTGAATATATCGCGGTTGATAGTTCATATAAACTAGGATGCCATATTAGACATGAAGTCACAGGTAGTACAATGGCTAGTGAGGTAGTAAGGTTTTTCAAGGTGTTGTACAGTGGCTAGTTGTAGGCACTTAAGTTTTTTTTTGGAATTATCACATGTGTTCGGTCGTAGTTTCCTCTCAGTTGGGACGGCCCAGACAGGGCGACCCCCTCCCCCTGCCCTGCCCGATGAGGCGTGCTGCCAATCACAAGCGTGACCCATAATAGTGGATATTTTCCCTAAGTGACATGCTCCCGCCCGATTGATTTCACCAAGCTGGTCACCCTATGGGTAACTTGGCACTCTCGAAGGAAGGCTTTGCAAGAGGAGGTCTATCAATCTCGTCATGTGATGCATCCATTTGTTACAAGCTACACTCACAAGTTGGAGATGTGTAGATCGAAGAAACATATAGGCCAAGGGCTGCCCTGTTGCACCAGTCCGTCTCAGGTGCTGGTCTCCCTGGCCCAAGGGCATTCGAAAATAAAATTGGATTGTGCCACTTCACGTATTACCAGCGATGAAACCTACATCGCAACATATAGAGATGAAATTGGTGAGTATCTAGGCGCCTCTGTTGTTCTGTGCTCCGGTGTAATAGATCTAACCACTCTTGAAGCCTGGCTATCCGATAAGCATTGGCTCTTGTATAAGACCTACCATTATCACATGTGGAGATGTCTTGTGATTGCCAGGGAGTGATTAACGATAAAAGCAGAGGCATGGAAGGAAGATATGCTACAATCATCAAGAATATTCTAGCTACTACAAGGCAATTCACCAAATGTTCTTTCATCTACGAAGGACGTGAGAACAACATAGAGGCGCATAGCCTCGCTAAGCACGCTTTAGGACTTTTGTCAGGACGCCATGTTGGGCCTTAATTGTCTAGCCCTGAATTGTATCCCCACGAACCTTATTATTGACCAATAACAAAAGAGCCCGTGCATTGCAATGGAAGATTTTTTTTATAATCTCCAATGATGATGATCACATTATGTTTTTAAAAATTTAGGACATTTCTTGAAATGCATGAACATTTTTTGAATTAGCAAATATTTTGTTCAATTGCATTTCAAAATAATACACAAACTTTTTTCAAAATCACGGACTTTTGTTGTTTCCACCAACATTGTTTTCAGAATTATGAACATTTCTCTTAATATGCAAATATTTCTACAAAAATCCTGAGCATTTTTTGAATTCACAAACATTTTATTTCAAAATTCTCAGTTTTAAAATTGCAAAAGTTTTTCGAAGTTCTAAATTATTTAAAGTAGAAAAAAATGGAACGGAAAAATGAAAGTAAAAAACGAGACTAAAAACACAGGCACGAACTGTTTTTATGATTTTTACATGGACTTTTGTTTAAAATCATTAACTTTCTTTTATTTTACGATCATTTTCTCAAAACTGCAAACATTTTTTTTGTATATGTGAACATTTTTACAAAACTCCCGAGCAATTTTTGAATTCTCAAAAAAATTATGTTTTTTGAATATTTTATTTCGAAATTCTAAAGTATTTAAAGTAGTAAAACAAAATGGAACTGAAAATAAATAAAAAAATGAAACTATAAGAACATGCGCCCGCGCATGGGCCAGCCCAAACAGGTGTGCTGCATCTTTTCGCAGCACCCAGAGCGTAATATAGAAGGTGCCTACATGGGCCGGCCCAGTCCGGAGATTTTCCTGTTTGAAACGTTTTCTATGACTTATGGATGGCATTGGTGGGTAATGTTTGCCAACTTCAGGGGCAATTTTAGTGATGTACCGGCAGAAGTTATCCTTACTTTATTAGTAGGTAATAGATATAGATAGAGAGAAGTGTGTTTAGACTCACAAAAAAAACTATTAATTGAGTGCAAGCACCTCCCCTCACGTTAGGGGTTTTCTCCTCCCAACGGTGGTGATTGTCTACACCGTACAGACCTACTCTCCCAGCTGCGAAGATGACGATGTGGCGGCTTGTTTTGTTGCTCATTTAGCATCGGGCATTTTATAAAGGTTGTTCAGGTGGATCACACACCTTGGTTGGCACGCCATATGACCATCCATACAAGCATGGATGGTCGTATGGAACATTGTCTTTTCTTCTGGTTCCTCTCCTGCGCCTCCCACTTGATCTCCTCTATTTCCATTTTACTCCTTTTCATGTATGTGTTTGATTTCGTCCATAAATATTGGAGTGAATATTTATGTCTTTATGAAATATCTCAGTTTAAACTCGTGTTAGAGGAATGTAAAAATAACACTCATTAAGATATCGACTACGATGAAGGAGGAGGAAGAAGGTCCTTGGTTGGATAGATACATTTAGGAAGAAGATCCTTGGTTGGACAGATACATTTAGGAAGAAGATCATTGGTCCACATGGTCACCAGCATAGTCCAAATCCGAATAACCAATGAGATCAAGTGTCGCTCCTTTGGTATATCATAAACCCAAGGTAGCGGGGTCAGATATTGAAGAATTCGCTTCACCGCAAATGATATGATTCCTTTGGAGCACCTTGAAATCATGCACATATACAAACACTAAGCATGATATCATGCTTAAATGCACATACATACAAGGTCCATGCCTACGTACAGATCAGCGTCAACGTCCAGGCCTACATTGACGATGTCATGATCTAGACAAAGAAACAAGACAAGCTTCTGGCCAACATTGCATAGACGTTCACTAATCCATGTCGATTCAGTATGAAGCTGAACCTGAAGAAGTGTGTGTTCGGCGTCCCCTCAGGAAAGCTACTCGGCTTCATTGTTTCTCAGTGTGATATAGATTGCGGTGACCTCCAAGCTTGGCAAGCGTCCAAGAACCTGAAGGAGGTCCAAAAGTTGGTTGGTTGTGTCGCCGCCCTAAGCGGTTTCATCTCCTAACTTGGTGAGAAGGGCATGTCGTTCTACCGGCTCCTTGAGAAGTTGAACAAATTCATCCGACCTCCAAGATCCAGTCAACACCAGACAACCTCAAGCAAAGTCGTTGTTGGCTGTTACATAACGTTGTAGTTTGAACTTTGTTTTACTTTGGTCTACGTTGCTTTACACTCTTGAAATTTGTTTTGTTATGCTGTAAAACTAATCCCAACTAATATGGATGGACCAAAATACCTTTTTGAAAGAATTTTGTTTTCCGGTTGTCTCGAGCTTACATTGGATGAGAGAGTGGGGGCACGCAACCCCTTGGCATGTGTGTGCAACTTCTCCATGTTTGGACGGTTTATCTTGGATTAACCTGCCAATGTTTCTAATCCCTATGTTCCATAATATTTGTAGGGGTTTTAGTTTGAATTATGGAATGAAGAGAATAGTAGAGTTAGGTTTGTTTGCAGTGTCAAGAGTGTATTTTTCATTTTTTTGAAAAAAAACCAAATGCTTAGGTATTGAATAGCACGTACCTTTAAATAAAGTAAAATACATTAATAATATTAAAATTAGTATACAAGTCCTAACAGTCTGCCAAATGTGCCATATGCAGATGCACTCCCTATTTGTGTTGCATGAGCTTTGACTTGCACACATCTTTCTCACTTGCACACATCCTCTTCCTTGCTCCCTATCTACCTTGGACGGACACAATCCACCTTGACGCCACAAACACCCGTTGAGACATTTCTACCTTCGTTGCCCATGTAAATGAAAACATCGGAGATGCTGATTCATTTGAGAGCAAATTGCTAATGTTATTTGAAATGTGCTTTCGCTTGAATTGTATCTAAGATCCACGTGATTTACGCATTAATAACACAAGTACTAGGTAAAGAACATATGAGGATTTGTAGTACTGAGAGCATGGCTAATAGTATAGCTAGCTGTTGGCTATAAGGCATTGTCATGTCACCTATAGCCCATCTTGTAGCTAATATATACAATAGTTGGTTACAAAAGTGTATTAATTTTTTACTATATGACACATCTTTCACTCTCATGAAGTGCTTAGGAGCACGTGCTAGAGCTGACTCTTAACTAAGAGCCCACTTACCTTATCTCTCATCTTCTCTTTCGTCCAACTAAGCATAAATATATTATTTTATTTTGTTATAGCCAGCTGACTTATCTTTATTGTACTTCCTCTAAGGTCCATTCACCGATATCCACGCCACATTATTGTGGTCAGATGTTACCATTAAATGAAAAAATGAATTAGCTGAGATATACTCCCTCCGGTACTTTTTTTCTTTGTGCCTAAGCTCCAGCCCGCATACCAAGGAGAAGGTAGCTTTGTTAAATTGGAAAATTTTGCCCTTGTTTTGTTTCGGAAGATGCGTTACAACGGGAGAAAGAAATACCACACGGCACACGCTCTTAATTTATAAAAAATGTCTATAATTTAAGAATTGATAGTTACGATACAAATAAAGATGGTCTTATCCTACAAAAATGCAGTTCAAAATTTCACAGGTCTTCTATTTTAACACGGCTTGCATGTAGATTTAATACGTACAAAGAATCAGTCAAGTGACATTCAGTTTCATCTCTAATCCTGATTTTGTTGACGTGTTCATCCCCAACCCGGATGAGTACCGATATGAAAGAAAGACGAATAATGACTTATTTATTAAGATTGCACCCTAGATAGTATTTTTATTAAACGTTTAACAGATAAAATAATATCATATTTAAATTCTACATATTTTTCTAATCAAATTCCATGTATAATATGTTAAATTTGGAGTTACGGTTTAAAAGATATGAGTATTTAAAAAAATATTTAATATATACTACGAGTTTAATGTCATAAACAGTAAGAACTTTTTTATAAAATCACCTCGGTGGGTTTTCCAACGGAAGCGATAGCCTCTTTATTATTAGGTAAAGATTATAACTCACGAAATCAAGTTTAGAGAACTTTACCACGTTCCAAGATTAAGCAAGTACGAAACCAAGTTTGTTCCAGGAAATTATATGTATTCTATATGAACTGAAATATCTTCCCAGGATGATTTTTGTTTCTAAAGAAAATCAAGAATTCCATGAAATTTGCCTTTCTAGGAAAACATAATGTTACGATACTAATCTCTGGGAAATTAAGCAAAAAAATTGAATTGATTTTCATGATATTTCCTGCTACTTTTTGCTTAAATAAAAATTTGAAAATTTCATAATGATAATTCCATGAAGCTTTATTATAATAATCTCAGGATATTTTCTTTCTAAAAAAATATGAAGTAGTAAATTCCTGTGCAACCCAGCTTGTAATCAATGCCTGACATGTACCATCCTATTAATGGTCACTGGCGGATTTTCTCCTGTTATGCAATCAATTGTTTAAAACAAACCTTTGGAATTTTTATCATGAAGTTCTTAGTTTTTTCACTTAAAACAAAAAAATGCAATATCATAAAAAATCACTGGTATCTTTCTTTTACTAAGTGTCTTAAAAATCTTGGTTTTTCTAGAAAGACCTAATTTTGTGGAATCTGCACAATGGAATTTTTAGGAATTAGTACCATAGAAAACCTTGGGATTTTCATTTTATTCATTTACGAAATTTTAACAGTCCTGGCATGATTATCTTTTATAGAAGACACATGGCTTCTTGGAATTAAATTTGGTTTCTCATTTGCTAAACCTTGAAAAAGATTTTAATCCAATAGACACAAGTTATCTTTAAGTTGAAATAATATTTTTGTAGTTTTAACCTAGGTACATAAATTATTTTTTGTGTTTCGTTGGTGGTCCTAGTTAGCGTGTGAAGTACTATGATTCAAAAAGTGCACCTCAATCTCATCCGCATGCATGAGGGATGCATATGTCAGGTTGTGCCTCTGTATACGGAAGTACCAGGTCCATGTTCGACATTGGTTTTGGTTACAAGCCGAACAGGCTGTAGGTGTTTTCATATTGGGCTCACCCCGCTCTGGTGGGTCCACCTCATACAAACGTACATAATTATTCGCAAAGATTTGCTAGTTACTTCAGAGATACGAAACTGAATACAGTAGTTTAGCAAGATAAGTCATGCTATTCATGTTTCTTATTTTCAAACTACCGATGACACATTCATTGGCCAAAATGTCCCCTCTTATAACTTTATAAGAATTCAATCATTCAGTACTCATCATCCTTTCGTCATAATAACACAACCAACAATACAGTTCAGACGGCCAAAAGAAAATGATAACTCTTAATAACCAAGGTACTAACAAAACACTTACAAAAGTTCAAAGCAACCACTGTTGATAATACAGTACACCGTTAATTCAACCACTTGTTGTGTCAAAGTGTGAGCACTGTGGGTAAAACAGTTTTGCTTCATGGTCAGCTCGTATTGTCTTGTTGGAGTGGATTATGGCAAACGACTCAATCCCCGCGGTGATTCTCTTCTTCAGTGAAATCTTCTGCCTTTTCGTCCAGGCGAACCTAGTGGGCTTCTTGTCCTGGCAGTCGCCACACTCCAACTCCAACCTACTATAGAGGAACACATCCTCTAGATTGACTGCCGCCACCATAACACGTCTGACATAATTAACAGCATAATCTTCAGATTCAAAGCCAAAGATGACGAGTGTGACCAAACTGTGGTGTTGGAAATCAGCTGCGGCCGAGCCCCATTCTACGCCCTTGTTCTCACTATACGATCCATTTTTTCTCTTCTCCTCGTCCAATTCCATTGAACACAAATCATCCCAGACCTGCATGTCATAATAAACTATCTTTAGACACATGTATACCTGGTGAGAAAATCTTGAAAAAACTAAAATTAAGCCCATGTGGCTAAAAGAGATCTTTAGGAAAGCACACATACTGTCATGTATAGCTCCTTCAGTAAGGGTGCAGCTTCAAGAATAAACATTGTCCAGGTGAGATCATACCCTTCAGGAAGTTTAACTAGGTTGACAAACCTTAGTTGGCGGAACACAGATGCCAGACCTTGCGTTGGACATTCTGGCTGCACCCAAATCTGCAAAGAATATACACATGATAAGATGAGCGGCAAAGAAGTGAAGCCACAGCTAGGAAAGCAACAATCTTGACTTACCTTTTCAGAACTAAACCCCAACTTCAGAACTCGTACAGAGGTACTGCTAAGAAACCAACTTAACCTGACCATCTTGTTGACACTGATAGCAATATTTGTGAGGCTTACAGACTCGAGCAAAGGAACAAGACCAAGAACCAGTGGATCTTGGAAATCTATCCAACCGTCAAAGACTATCCGTGTGAGTTGAGGGAGCCAGTTCAGCTTTACTTGCTCAAGACGACAATCCATGATACAAAGCTCACTGAGATTAGCATGTTCAACTTGCAGAGTGCTACAATCACCAGAGTCACAATTGTACAAGTGCATATGCTTCAGCCGCTTGCAAGTGGTGAGGATGCTGGATATGTCTGATTCACCAAATCTGAAATTGCCTATGTTGAGAGTAGTGAGACCACCAAATGCAATTGGACAGGCATCAAAGAACAACATGAATTCTCTCGCCCAGATGACCATTTCTTCATCATCATCAATTTCAGCGGCGTCATCCTTCCTTGTCCTAACACAAAATTTGGCATTCTTGACCGAGTGTGTCGCTATGGCATGACCAACAGCATGCCCCATGGATATGGGGAGATCATCTCTCAAGTGGAACGTCGTAGACAGAAGGTCGATGGTGTGTTCACCTGGATTTCTGCGCGCCAGTACGCTATTTGTCGCTTGAACCACAGCTTCATTGATCCGAACCAATTCATCGTCAGAGATGTCGGCACTGCTGCGTGACACACCCTCGGGCAGGAAGTCCAGAGCACTTATTATAAGCCGAGAGAGCTTGGCGCAGAGCTGACTCCACCGTCTTGAGAGGATGCTGGTTCTTGCAGCCTCGGGTACATTGAGTCGGTCAAGAATGTCGACCAGAATGTCATCAGGCAACGCGCTGAGCCTATCAACTTTATTGCCTTTCTGCAATTGGCATGGTGGACATGAATAAGAGTTGATTTCAGACTAGTGGGAAATAAGCAATCTCTACACAGTTGCAAGATGCAATTTCGACATACTTGCATACGTTTTTGACGTACAAAAAATTGCAGTTATCAAAGATGCAATTTTGATTCAGTCGCAAAGATGCAATTTTGATGTGAAGTGCAGATTTACAACTAGGATTAGATCTAGAAAACAGGGTTCCCTCTGAAAACAGAAGATCCGGCAAGGAAAAGAGGACAATGAACTCACCCCCATGGCTCCCTCGTAGATCCGCCGAGGCCCGAGAAGGATTGGTCACCGTGAATTTGGAAGCTGATGAAGGCTCACGAGTTGCCGCGACAAGAATTGGTCTCTTCCGAAGATTGGCGGGTACCCGGCCAGATATATATTAGCTGCTGGGTTCCCGACACCAATGGAAACTCGGAGACTGAATTTGAAAAAGGGCCTGTTTCTGATTGTATGTAATCCGGGAAGGACTGCTTTGACTCCGGATTGCCGCTAAAGAAGGGAGCCGCTTCGATTGAGGACTGCTGCTCGGAGAGGAGCCGCTTGATTGCTTCGATTGCCGGTTGCAGCTCGGAGCGGAGCCGCTTGATTGCTTCGATTGCCGGTTGCTTGCGGACCGCCGCTCCCAAAAGAGCTGCTGCTTCGATTGGGGACTACAGCTCCCAAAGCGCGGGAGCTGCTTATTTTGTCGCCTCTCCGCAAGCAGCACTGGATCCTCATTCGACGGCAATTGCGACAGCGCGAGGGAGGCGATCGGTGCACGGCAGGCGGCGGCACATAACTGACTCCCGATCCCCTTTGCTCTCTCTCTGGTGAAACCCTAGGTGGTTGGCAGCATCGCCATTTAATATGTGCGGCCTCCATATGCCGCTTTACAGGAGGGAGAGGAAGTGCCGCGTGTCGGCCGGCCCATTAGCGGCGCAGGTGAATCGTTCAAAAAAAAATCTTAAACTTGTACTCTCTTCGTTTCTAGATAATTGTATTTATCCGTCTTAAATATATAATTCTATTTTTTAAATTTTTTATTAAAAACTACATATGAATGTGTATAAACGTATTTTAGAGGAAGATTCATTCATCTTGTTTTGTATGTAGTCCTCTGTTAAAATTCTAAAAAACCTATATTTAGGAACGAAGAGAATAGTTGAGAACAACTAGTCTGATTTTTTCAACTATAATTATTTATGTATAAAAAAAGCTAAATCGAACTCTAAGCTTATATCCTTGAAATCAATACATCGATTCTGATCTATTTTAAACCTTGTGGGTGTTTCGCTTGCATTTACTAATGTTGCAGGTTAAATCGGGCCGACCTAGACCAGTCGCTCTCACACTCGCTTTGCAATGGTTTTCATTTTCTTAAACATGTCTATTTTTCTCAGTATGCAGTACATTTATAACGTGTACATAAACATTTTTGCATGCACTTTCGAAAATTTTCATATATATTATGTATAATTTTTAAAATACATGTTTTCAAGCTTTGTTGAATAGACAATAATGTTTTACCAAATACACATTTAACATTTTCTAAACGGAATTAAACATTTTCAAAACTATACAAACATTTTTTACATTGTTTAGAAAGTGCTAACATCTTAAAAAATTCAAAAATAGTGCATACTTTAACATTTATTATGTTCTCAAAAGTTGTTCATTTTTTAAAAAAATAATCAACATTTTTCTCACACATTCGTTCAGGTTTCAGAAGTTCCTCGGGTTCCAAAATTTGTTCCCATTTATTGAAAAAATATTTATGTTTCAAAAAGTGTCCAGGTTTTCAAAATTGATTCTATTTTCAAAAGTATTTGGACTTTAAAATATTGTCCAGGTTTCAAATCTCTTGCCATTGTTTTGTAAAAAAATATGTTTCAAAATGTGCTGATATTTCCAAATTGATTCTTCT
Source organism: Hordeum vulgare subsp. vulgare (assembly GCF_904849725.1). Classification (NCBI taxonomy): domain Eukaryota; kingdom Viridiplantae; phylum Streptophyta; class Magnoliopsida; order Poales; family Poaceae; genus Hordeum; species Hordeum vulgare. The sequence continues at coordinate 8,319,672 of NC_058521.1, read as the reverse complement.
TCCAAAAAATTCTGCGTTTTTTAAAATTATTAAGAATTTATCAAAGTATTCACACTATTATTTTTTCAAAGATTTCACAATTAGTATATGTTTTCCATATTTGTTTGCCCTTAAAAGGGTTTTTTTATCTTAACTTTGTGGTGTGTGGTTAAATTTCCGGGCCTCTCATAAAATCACTAAGGCCTTGTTTGGAGCGCAGGGTTTGAGGAGGTTTGTAGGGGATTATCTCCGAGGGGATCAGAAACCCCGCGATTCCCCGCATGTCCATTTGATGAACAGGGTTTGTGGTGAGCAAACCCCTTCAATCCTCTCTAATCCCTCACGATTTCTTTCTACCCACACGGCTCAGAAACCTTGTCTCATGGCTCAGGGATTTGGCAATTGAGGGAATTTGAGAGGATTGGGTGGAAGAAAGGGATTCACCCAATCCTCTAAACCCCCCCTCCACAATCCTTCCCAACCCCTTCTTGCCAAACAGGGCCTAACAAGCATTGGTTCTAGTAGTTGTGCATCGAGTTTAGCAGCAGGTCGCTAGTTTGACTCCACCAGATTTTCTATTTCCTTTGTATTTTTATACTTCCCTCATTATTGTTAACAAAACTTGCTTTGCACGTGCTGGCTGGCCCTCTCGGCAATCAATAGTTGTATAATTTTTGTTTTTTCCGTCACGTATTCCGAATATGAAATAAATTAAAAATGGAAAAAAAATCTTGCTTCGCGCATGTTTGGCCGGCCCATTGACGTCCGGAGTCAACAATTCAGAAATTCAACCTGCAATATCAACAATCCTTGTTTGAAAACACTATCAAGGTTTAAAATAGACCGGGATCAAAATAGACTGGGATCAGAGAGTTTGGTGTGCTAATTTTAGAGATTGTAAGTTCAAGGTTCAGTTTAGCTTTCATGTATAAGTTCAAGGTTTGTTTTGGACAATTTCCGCGCAAGACTGCTCTTGGAGCGCTGCACCGACACCCGTAACGGTAGACCGAGGTAATGTGCCATTTTAAAAAAAATTGAGAACATCTTTGGAACAGTTTCTGAACATTTTTTCTAAAAATGTGAAGAAGTTTTCCTTATTTTCTGAAATTTTGACAATACTTTTTGTGGAAAAGCAAACAATTTTTGAAAAAATAAAATAAATAAAAGATTTTTAATGAACTTTGAAATTCAGAACGTTGTTTGAGAGATAAATAATTTTGTTCATGCTTCACGAAAGATGTGAAATTTTGATTTTTTTTTTCAAAACTTGTAAACAATTTTTTTGAATTTTGAACAATTTTTGTAAAACTAAACCATTTTAATTCCTTGGCATTTAATACCAGCCATTTCATGAAACTGTGATTCTTTTGTAAATTTTTAGTGAAGTAAAGCAAAAAGACAATAAAATTGAAAAAAATCTGGACGTGATTCCTAAATTTGGTAACTAGGATTCAGTTGCGCCTAAATGGGATGGGCCATGTTGGGCACTCGGCCTAGACGCCTCTATGGGCGCGTTTGGTTGCCTGCATGAGGCCCAACCAGGCCCGCACTGGAAGAAAATGGGTTGTTTGGTTGGCTGCGTACACTGTTGGGCCTGCATGACACGATGTTTAAAGCACTCCTCGGCTTGGCTCCCTCAGAACGCTCGAATCGACAGTTTCTTTAGAGCCAGGCCCGAGCGGTGCACGTGGGCGGCGACGGCTCCACGCTCGCGGCCATTCTCGAGAAGTCGCGGTGCTTCCCGAAGCGTCGACAGTTATTAGCCTCACCGCCCCTCGCCGCTCCCTCTCCCCACTCTACCCCACTCTCCCAACTCTCACTCGCGGCGGCGGATCGGAGGAGAGCAAGAAGACCACCGGACTCCATCACCGGCGAGCGGATCATCACCTGGCCCAAGGCAAATGGCGGTAAGCACTTTTCTGTTCGTCATGCACTACTTTTTCGTGTTCGATCTGGCGGTAGATTCGATCCACGACGGAGAGGGGGATAGGGAATAGAGGTAGATAAGCATGTCACTTCATACTAGTTCATGTAGACACTGGTTAACCGCGCCGTTGAGGCATACAGAGCGATGGGTCGAATGGTTGACCTTCATCTTCTTGTCCATCGCCGTGCGGGCAGAAGGTCGTCGTCGTCCTCGACGGAGTCGAGGTCGATCTGCGAGCTACGATGACCTGCCTTCGGCGCCCTCATTGGCATGCACACCGGTTCTTCCTCCTCCTTAGGCTCCCCACCGATGCCTGTCGGCGGCACGATTGCTGTCTCCGAGTACACTGCGGCACGACGGTCATTAGGAGCCCATTAGTTCTTGTACTTGGACCACCTCTTTGTCTGTTTAGCGTCGTCGGAGACGACCTGATTCATGGCCCAGCGAATAATGTCGACTGACATCGCGCCCTTTGTTGGGTTAGGAATCAACGTCTTCAACTCTTGTGCAGTGGCTCTCATGAGCACTGCATCAGGTTCCTTCTGCATGTCAGGCATGGAGCCGAAGTTTGAGCACACCTCCATGGTGTTCCCAAACTTGGTGCGGTCACCAGTCGACCACTCGAGGAAGAAGGCTCTCCAACCAATACCCCAAGGGAAGGGGTTGGCGTTGGAGCTGGAGCTCATGGCGATGGAGAGGAGGAAGGTAGATAGTGAGAGAAGAGAGGGGGTGTTTAAGTAGTGGAGGTCAGGTTGAGTAAATATAGGCGCCATGGAGAGGAGGAAGAGTGACAGTCATGCCGTTTTAATTACATGCTCTTCAACGAGCCATGAACTATGTCTATGCCTGACTCCATGAATTGTGTGTAGATTGAGGAGAGCAATGAGATGGGCACAGAGGTTCTCCCAGCCGTTGACAAGAAGGGCAAGGAGGCGGTTCATCCAATGCGTGAGGTGGTGCTACCGCCCACTGATGACCCACAAGTATAGGGATCTATCGTAGTCCTTTCGATAAGTAAGAGTGTCGAACCCAACGAGGAGCAGAAGGATCTGACAAGTGGTTTTCAGCAAGGTAATATCTGCAAGCACTGAAATTATCGGTAACAAGTAGTTGTGTGGTGAGATGATTCGTAGCAAGTAGCAAGTAACAAAAGTAACAACGGTGCAGCAAAGTAGCCCAATCCCTTTTGTAGCAAGGGACAAGCCTGGACAAAGTCTTATAGGAGGAAAAACGCTCCCGAGGACACACGGGAATTTCTGTCATGCTACTTTTCATCATGTTCATATGATTCGCGTTCATTACTTTGATAGTTTGATATGTGGGTGGACCGGCGCTTGGGTACTTCCCTTACTTGGACAAGCATCCCACTTATGATTAACCCCTCTCGCAAGCATCTGCGACTACGAAAGAAGAATTAAGACAAAGTCTAACCATAGCATTAAACTAGTGGATCCAAATCAGCCCCTTACGAAGCAACGCATAAACTAGGGATTGAGCTTCTGTCACTCTAGCAACCCATCATCTACTTACTACTTCCCAATGCCTTCCTCTAGGCCCAAATAATGGTGAAGTGTTATGTAGTCGACGTTCACATAACACCACTAGAGGAAAAATAACATACAACACATCAAAATATCGAACGAATACCAAATTCACATGACTACTTATAGCATGACTTATCCCATGTCCCCAGGAACAAAAGCATAATCATATTCATGCCCAGAGAGGTAATGAGTAGCATCAAAGATCTGAACATAAACTCTTCCACCAAGTAATCCAACTAGCATCAACTACAAAGAGTAATTAACACTACTAGCAACCTTACAAGTACCAATCGGAGTCGCGAGACGGAGATTGGTTACAAGTGATGATCTAGGGTTTGGAGATGAGATGGTGCTGATGAAGATGTTGATGGTGATGAGTCCCCTCCGATGAGAGGAGTGTTGGTGATGACGATGGCGACGATTTCCGCCTTCGGGAGGGAAGTTTCCTCGACAGGATCGTCCTGCCGGAGCTCTAGATTGGTTCTGCTCAAGTTCCGCCTCGTGGCGGCGCGAATCCTCCGAAAATCCTCCTCTTGATTTTTTCCAGACCGAAACCCTTCTTGTAGCAAAAGAGGGGGGCCAGTGGGACAGCAGGGAGCCCACAAGCCCCCTAGGCGCGGCCAGGGGGGTGGCCGTGCCTAGCAGGCTTGTGGCCACCTGCTGGTGCCCCTCTGGCACTTCTTCGGCCCAGTATTTTTTATAAATCCCAAAAAAAATCCACGTTGATTTTCACGGCTTTTGGAGTTGCGCAGAATAGGCATCTCAAACTTACTCCTTTTTCAGGCTAGAATTCCAGCTGTCGGCATTCTCCCTCTTCATGTAAACCTTCCAAAATAAGAGAGAAAAGGCATAAGTATTGTACCGTGAAGTGAAATAACAGCCCAAAAAGCGATAAATATCAACATGAAAGCATGATGCAAAATGGACGTATCAACTCCCCCAAGCTTAGACCTCGCTAGTCCTCAAGCGAAAGCCGAGCTCAATAAATATGCCCACATGTTTAGGGAGAGAGGTGTCGACAAAACAAGATACGAACATGCAGGCATCATGATCATGATCAGAGCAGCAATACCAACATGTAATCTCTCATGCTAAAGTGACTATTCCTTCACAAAGTAAAGTATGGATCAAGAACCTTAACGAGAATTAACAACCGATAGCCTTTAGTCATTGAAGCAATTGCAATTTATCACAACATCAGAAAGAGTCAAATAAGAGCTTGTAAAGCAAATCCTCATACTAAATCATCCTTTCGTTCTCTACAATTGTTACAACTCACGTGGTACTCATGAGATGAAAGTTTTAGCTGGACACAGAGAAATATAGGGGCTTATAGTTTTGCCTCCCAACTGCTTACCTCAAGGGTAATGTCAACAATAATAATTCATGAATACTTACCTCCAAGTTGACATATGAATATAGATCTTTCCCTAGCATATGGCGTTAGCCAATATAAAGGCGAGATAAGGAATTGGTGAAGATCACCATGACTCTTTCAAGGGCAAAAAGTAAAGGTACAAGATAGGCCCTTCGCAGAGGGAAGCAGAGGTTGTCATGCACTTTTGAGGTTTGGATGCGTGTCCTGTTAGTGCGGAGGAACGTCACTTTATATTGCCTCATACAATAAAGAACTTTATTATGCAGTCTGTCGCTTTTATGTCTTCCTCATCACATGTTCGTACAAAGCTTATTTTTCAAACACAAATAGATCATACATATTAGAGAGCAAATTTTTATTGCTTGCACCGATGACAACTTACTTGAGGGATCTTATTCAATCATAGGTAGGTATGGTGGACTCTGATGACCCACAAGTATAGGGGATCAATCATAGTCCTTTTGATAAGTAAGAGTGTCGAACCCAACGAGGAGCAGAAGGCTCTGATAAACGGATTTCGGCAAGGTAATAACTGCAAGCACTGAAAGTAGCGGTAACAAGTGATTGTGTAGCGAGGTGAAACGTAGCAAGCAAAGAGTAACAAGTAGTAGCAACAGTGCATCAAGTGGCCCAATCCCTTTTGTAGCAAGGGACAAGCCTGAACAAAGTCTTATAGGAGGAAAAACGCTCCCGAGGACACACGGGAATTTCTGTCATGCTAGTTTCATCATGTTCATATGATTCGCGTTCGTTACTTTGATAGTTTGATATGTGGGTGGACCGGTGCTTGGGTAGTGCCCTTACTTGGACAAGCATCCCACTTATGATTAACCTCTCTCGCAAGCATCCGCAACTACAAAAGAAGAATTAAGACAAAGTCTAACCATAGCATTAAACTAGTGGATCCAAATCAGCCCCTCACGAAGCAACGCATAGACTGGGGTTTAAGCTTCTGTCACTCCAGCAACCCATCATCTACTTATTACTTCCCAATGCCTTCCTCTAGGCCCAAATATGGTGAAGTGTTATGTAGTCGACGTTCACATAACACCACTAGAGGAAAAGACAACATACATCATATCAAAATACCGAACGAATATCAAATTCACATGACTATTATCAGCATGACTTATCCCATGTCCTCAGGAACAAAAGTAACTACTCATAAGACATAATCATAATCATGACCAGAGGTGTAATGAATAGCATCAAGGATCTGAACATAAACTCTTCCACCAAGTAATCCAACTAGCATCAACTACAAAGAGTAATCAACACTATTAGCAACCTTACAAGTACCAATCGGAGTTGCAAGACGAAGATTGGTTACAAGAGATGAACTAGGGATTGGAGAGGAGATGGTGCTGATGAAGATGTTGATGAAGATGCCTCCCCTCCGATGAGAGGAGTGTTGGTGATGACGATGGCGATGATTCCCTGCCGGAGCCCTAGATTGGATCTGCTCAAGTTCCGCCTCGTGGCGGCGGGGAAACCACGAAAAAGCTCCCGATTGATTTTTTCCAGACCAGGAAGCTTCATATAGCACAAGAGGGGGGCTAGTGGGCCTTCAGGCATCCCACAAGCTTGCCCACCGCCACCAGGGGGTGGTGGCGGAGTGGGGGCTTGTGGGGGCCCTGGTGCCCTCCTCTCGTAGTTCTTTCGCCCAGTATTTTTAATATATTCCAGAAAAAATCCACGTAAATTTTCAGGGCATTTGGAGATGTGCAGAATAATGGACTAGGATTTGCTCCTTTTCCAGTCCAGAATTCCAGCTGCCTGAATTCTCCCTCTTCATATAATCCTTGCAAAATAAGAGAGAAAAGGCATAAATATGGCATCACAAGTAATATAACAGCCGAGAAAGCAATAAATATCAACATGAAAGCATGATGCAAAATGGACGTATCAGACTCTCAAGGCAAATCTGGGTTGACGGTTTATGGATGCACAAGTAGTATCTCTACTTAGTGCGGGAGGTTTTGGCTATATGAGGTGGAAGCAATCGTCACATGCTAAGGGATCTCTAATCATATAACATTGTTCGGAACCAAGCAAACACAATTCATTATGTTGTCTTCCTTGTCCAACATCTACTTCTAAGCATGCAATAGTTTAGTGAGTGTTCACAATCATAGATGGTGTCAAAGATGATATATTTGTATGTGAACCTCTCCTTCCTTATCACTTCCTATTAATTGCAACAATGACCAAGGTCTACGTTTGTCTACCCTCAACAAGTTTCAATCATCATTCTTTTTATATGTGAAGCCATCACTTCCCATAAGATCATTACATGATCTTTCATGCTTTTGTTCTTGTCTCAATCTTTTGATCATGACAAGAAGCAAGGCCCTTAACTAAGACACTCTTTATTATATGCCTCACGAGCTCGAATACATCGGGGGTGACACAAAGCAAAACTCAAGCCTAAAACACTAAGACCTTTATTCTACTAGAGAAAGAGAAAACTGAAAAGGAACAAACTAAAACAAAGGTAAAGGCAAAGATGTGATGGTGATACGATACCGGGGCAACTCCCCCAAGCTTGGCACAAGCCAAGGGGATTGCCCATACCCATGCTTAGTTGTCTTCCTTTGGAGGTGATGGTGGTGGAGTTGTTGTAACATGGGTTTGATCCTCCGTCTTCCAAGGCATAGGTGCTCCATCATGGAAAGATGAACGAGTCTCCGGAATCCTCAAATCTGCAGCCAACCGTATTGATTTAAATCTATACTCATACTCACAGTTTTGGTTCTGCAGGTCATAGATCTGGGCTTGGAGGTGATCAATCCTGTCATAGAGCCTGGAGAGGTGCTTCCCAATGTCATTGGCATCAATCTTGTGCTTGCTGGTGAACTCCATGATCATCATGTGGTTGGCGTTGAGTCCACGCTCCACCATCCCTTGGCACTTGAAGACTTGTTGCTCCATTGCTTCGAGCCTCGCCTCCATGCTTCCGGTCTTCTTGGGCCCCTCAACATCACGGATGTGCAACATCCCCTCACGCATCTCGATAGATTGAGGGTGTTGCAGCACTCCCGAGAGGTAGGGATTGATGACCTTATCGAAGATCTTGTCCTTCGAAGCTTTTGGGGACGTCATAGCGATCTAGATCTGCAACAGAAACAGGCTCGAAACGAAAACAGAGGAAATCTGCGTGATACAAGGGTCAAACCTTTCGGGAGAATATATAATGATTTTTCCAGACCAGAAGGAGTACTCCGCACGAAAACGTAGTCCGAGAGGCACACGAGGTGGCCACAAAGCCCCCAGGCGCGGCCAGGGGGTGGCCCGCGCCTGGCAGGCTTGTCGCCTCCTCGTGCGCTTTCCGGACTACTTCAAAATTTTCTATTTTCTTAAATATTCCAAAACGGAGAAAAAATTCCTACTGGAAATCTTTTGGAGTCTGTTTTCTTACCGAATCACACACCTCTTCGTTTTCGGAGTCTGAAACAGGCTGATAAATATCCCTTATGTATTCTTCGGGAGTTATGGTATTGATAATATTGCTTTCAACATTTATGGGAGTACCTGAGATATAATGCTTGATTCTCTGCCCATTTACCACTCTCAGACAATTACCTTCCGTGTTGTTGATCTTGATAGCACCGGAACGATATACTTCCTCAACAATATAGGCACCTTCCCATTTAGAGAGAAGCTTGCGTGCAAAAAATCTTAAACGAGAATTATATAGCGAGACATAATCACCTACATAGAACTCACATTTTTGTATCCTCTTATCATGCCACCTCTTAACCTTTTCTTTGAACAACTTGGCATTTTCATATGCCTGAGTTATCCATTCATCAAGCGAGCTAATATCAAATAACCTCTTCTCACCAGCTAGTTTGAAATCAAAGTTGAGCTATTTGATTGCCCAATAAGCTTTATGCTCTAGCTCAAGAGGTAAATGACATGCTTTACCGTAAACCATTTTGTACGGAGACATGCCCATGGGGTTCTTATAGGCAGTTCTATAAGCCCACAATGCATCATCGAGCTTCTTAGACCAATTCTTTCTAGACCTGATGACAGTCTTTTGCAGAATCAGTTTAATCTCTCTATTGCTTAGCTCTACTTGACCACTGGACTAAGGGTGATATGGAGACGCAATTCTATGGTTGACCTCGTACTTAGCAAGCGTTTTACGGAAAGCACCATGAATGAAATGTGAACCACCGTCGGTCATTAGATATCTAGGGACTCCAAATCTAGGGAAAATAACTTCTTTAAGCATCTTGATAGAGGTGTTGTGATCAACACTACTAGTGGGGATAGCTTCTACCCACTTAGTGACTGATACGTCTCAAACGTATCTATAATTTTTGATGGTTTCACGCTGTTATCTTGCCTTCTTTGTATGTTTTATGCACCTTTTTATATCTTTTTGGGACTAACTTATTAATTCAGTGCCAAGTGCGAGTTCCTCTTTTTTCCGTGTTTTTGACTCTTTTCAGATCTGATTTTGGAACAGAGTCCAAACGGAAGAAAAACTCCGAAATGATTTTTCCCGAACGGAAGAAGTCCAGGGGGCTTTTGGGCCAAGCCAGGTGGGCTCCAGGGAACCCACAAGCCCCCACACCGCCACCAGGGGGAGGCGGCGGTGGGCAGGCTTGTGGCCTTCGTGGCCACCCCCTGACCTAGGTCTTTGGCCTATAAATTCCCAAATATTCCGCAAAAAATCAGGGGAGCCTCGAAAATACTTTTCCGCCGCCGCAAGCTTCTGTTTCCGCGAGATCTCATCTGGAGACCCTTCCTGACGCCCTGCCGGAGGGAACTTTGGAGTTGGAGGGCTTCTTCATCATCACCATCGCCCCTCCAATGACTCGTGAGTAGTTCACTTCAGACCTACGGGTCCGTAGTTAGTAGCTAGATGGCTTCTTCTCTCTCTTGGATCTTCAATACAAAGTTCTCCATGATCTTCATGGAGATCTATCCGATGTAATCTTCTTTGGTGGCTTGTTTGTCGAGATCCGATGAATTGTGGACTTGTGATCAGATTATCTATGATATATATTTGAGTCTTTGTTGATTTCTTATATGCATGATTTGATATCCTTGTAAGTCTCTCCGAGTCTTGGGTTTTGTTTGGCCAACTAGATCTATGATTCTTGCAATGGGAGAAGTGCTTGGTTTTGGGTTCTGCCATGTGGTGACCTTTACCAGTGACAGTAGGGGCAGCAAGGCACACATCAAGCAGTTGCCATCAAGGGTAAAAAGATGGGGTTTTTATCATTGGTTTGAGATTATCCCTCTTCATCATGTCATCTTGCTTAAGGCGTTACTCTGTTCTTTCGGACTTAATACACTAGATGCATGCTGGATAGCGGTCGACGTGTGGAGTAATAGTAGTAGATGCAGAAAGTATCGGTTTACTTGTTTCGGACGTGATGCCTATAGAAATAATCATTGCATAGATATCGTTACGACTCTGCACAGTTCTATCAATTGCTCGACAGTAATTTGTTCACCCACCGTCTACTTGCTTTCATGAGAGAAGCCACTAGTAAACACTACGGCCCCCGGGTCTATTCACATCCATCATTTACAACTCTGCTTTTACTTTGCTTTGTTACTTTGTTGCTTTCAGTTCTCACTTGGCAAACAATCTATAAGGGATTGACAACCCCTTCATAGCGTTGGGTGCAAGCTTTTGTGTTTGTGCAGGATCTTGAGATACTCCTCTGCCGGATTGATACCTTGGTTCTCAAAATGAGGGAAATACTTGCCTCCGCTGTGCTACATCATCCTCTCCGCTTCGAGGGAACACCAACGCATAAGGATTCCTGGTGTCGTCAACGTGCCCATTTCTCGCGCCACTGGAAGGTCTTTTGTGCAGCAGCATAACGGACATCAGAAGCATTCCTGCGCCATTGTTGGGGATCCTTTTGAAACATCAGAAGTGTTTCTGGCGCCGTTGCCGGGGAGGAGAAATCAAGATCTATCCAAGTAGGTCTCACAAACTCTTCTCTTGCATTTACTTTTGTTGCCAGTTGCCTCTCGTTTTCCTCTCCCCCACTTCACATTTTCCGTTTTCATTCGCCTTTCTCCTTCGCCGTTTTCTCTTGCCCTTGTCGTTTTCCTTTGCCGGTTTCTTGCTTGCTTGTGTGCTTGTTTGTTTGTTGAAGACATCATGTCTGAAAACACCAAACTTTGCAACTTCTCGAGCACTAATAATAATGATTTTATTAGTACTCCGATTGCTCCCGCCACTAGTGCGGAATCGTATGAAATCAACGCAGCAGCAATTCTCTGGCCTTCCTAGTGAAGATGCCGCATCCCATCTCAATACCTTCATTGAGATTTGCGATATGCAAAAGAAAAGAGATGTGGATAATGACGTGATTAATTTGAAACTTTTTCCTTTCTCGTTGCGAGATCGCGCACAAACTTGGTTTTCTTCTTTGCCTAAAAATAGTATCGATTCTTGGGATAGGTGCAAAGATGCTTACATATCCAAGTATTTTCCGCCGGCTAAGATCATCTCCTTACGTAATGATATCATGAATTTCAAGCAACTTGATCATGAACACGTTGCACAATCTTGGGAGAGGATGAAGCTTATGATTAGAAATTGTCCTGCTCATGGCTTGAGTTTGTGGATGATTATACAAATCTTTTACGCTGGCTTGAATTTCGCTTCTCGCAATATCTTGGACTCTGCCTCAGGTGGAACGCTCATGGAAATCACGTTAGGAGACGCTACAAAACTCCTAGACAATATCATGACCAACTACTCTCAGTGGCACACTGAAAGGTCGCCTGCTAGCAAAAAGGTGCACGCTATAGAAGAGATTAACTCTCTTAGTGCTAAGATGGACGAGTTGATGAATTTGATTGCTAGTAGAAACGCTACAGTAGATCCTAATGACATGCCACTATCTTCTTTTATTGAGAGTAGCAACGCTAGTTTGGAAGTGAATTTTGTTGGTAGGAACAATTTTGGCAACAACAATGCTTTTAGAGGAAACTATGTTCCTAGGCCTTTTCCTAGTAACTCCTCTAACAATTATGGCAATTCCTACAGCAACACTTATGGAAATCACAACAAATTACACTCTGATCTAGAGAGTAATATCAAAGAGTTCATGAACTCTCAAAAGATTTTCAATGCGTCCATAGAGGAAAAACTACTCAAAATAGACGATTTGGCTAAGAGCGTTGATAGGATGTCTTGTGATATTGATGCTTTGAAAGTTAGATGCGCTCCTCCCAAGATCAACTTGGATGAAACTTTGAAAGCTATGCGTATCTCCATGAATGAGAGCAAAGAAAGAACCGCCCAAATTCGCGCTAGACATGAATGGTTTAAAAGGGTGCGTTCTAGTGATGCAAATCACGAAGATCTTAAAGTGCTTGGTGTCTCTCCTCTTGAATCTTTGTTTTCGCGTGTCAAACCTACTTATGGAGGGGATAGATATGAATCCACTTTGGTTGAAAAATGCCCCGATGATTCGGAGTCCACCTATCTTGATGATAAAGGTGTGGAGAGTGGAGTAGAAGAAGTCAAAATTTTGGGTAGTAATGAAACTCCCACTTTGGATTTCAAGGAATTCAATTATGATAATTGCTCCTTGTTTGAATGCATTTATTTGATGCAATCCATTGCAAACTCTCCACATGCTTATAGCCAAAGCAAAGCCTTTACCGCGCATATCGTAGATGCTATGATGAAATCTCTTGAAGAGAAGCTCGAACTAGAAGTCTCTATACCTAGAAAACTTCATGATGAGTGGGAACCTACTATCAAAATCAAGATCAAAAACTATGAGTGCAATGCTTTGTGTGATTTGGGTGCTAGTGTTTCCGCGATTCCAAAGTCTTTATGTGATATTCTTGGTTTTCATGAGATTGAAGAGTGTTCTCTTAATTTACATCTTGCGGATTCTACTGTCAAGAAACCCATGGGAAGGATCGATGATGTTCTTATTGTTGCAAATAAGAACTATGTACCCGTGGATTTCATTGTACTTGACATAGATTGCAATCCTTCATGTCCCATTATTCTTGGTAGACCTTTCCTAAGGACTATTGGTGCTATCATCGATATGAAGGAAGGGAATATTAGATTTCAATTTCCTTTAAAGAAGGGCATGGAGCACATTCCTAGAAAGAAAATAAGATTGCCTTATGAATCTATGATGAGGGCTACCTATGGTTTGAGTACCAAAGATGACTATACGTGATTCCATCACTTTCGCCTAGCTAAGGGCGTTAAACAAAAGCGCTTGTTGGGAGGCAACCCAACGAATTTATCCTTTTTTCTGTTTTGTGTTTTCCACACTTTCATAATTCTGTTATGATTGTGTTTTTTGTGTTTATTTTTGCGTTTGTGCCAAGCAAAACCATTATGATTAGTCTTGGGGATGATCGTTTGGTCATGCTGGAAAAGACAGAAACTTTCTGCTCACGAAAAGAATTTTCATTTTTTTCTGTAAGAGCTTTTGAGTTGATTCTTTTTTGCTTCTGATTTCTACGCAAATTCTTCACTGTCATAATTTTTCAGAATTTGTGAAGTACTAGAGGTATACGAAATATACAGATTGCTTCAAACTGGTCTGCTGTTAACAGATTCTGTTTTTGTTGTGTTGGTTGCTTATTTTGATGAAACTATGGATAGTATCGGGGGGTATTAGCCATGGAAGATTGAAAGTACAGTAAACCAACATCAGCACAAGTATAATTTAAGTTTGCTATAGTACCTAAGGAAGTGGTGGTTTGCTTTCTTGTACTAATGTTATCACGAGTTTCTGTTTAAGTTTTGTGTTGTGAAGTTTTCAAGTTTTGGGTGAAGTTCTTATGGAGAAAGAGATAAAGAGTGGCAAGAGCTCAAGCTTGGGGATGCCCAAGGCACCCCAAGAGATTCAAGGATGCCGTAAGAGCCTAAGCTTGGGGATGCCCCGGGAAGGCATCCCCTCTCTCGTCTTCAATCCATCGGTAACGTTACTTGGGGCTATATTTTATTCACCACATGCTATGTGTTTTTGCTTGGAGCGTCTTGTATCGTAGGAGTCTTTTATTTTTTTTGTCTCACAATCATCCTTGCTGCACACCTAGAGAGAGAGACATGCACACACCGTGATTTTGTCGAGCTTCACTTATATCTTTTGGTAGACAATTCAGCTCACATGTGCTTCACTTATATCTTTTGAGCTAGATACTTTTGCTCTATGTGCTTCACTTATATATTTTAGAGCACAGCGGTGCGTGGCTTGGTAGTTGATCTATGCTTTGCAAGTAGTCTCAAAAGGGGTAGTTATCCAAAGGGATACGAAAACTTCCACCTTCATGTGCATTGAATAGTTAGAGAAGTTTGATTCATCTCAATTAGTTTTGAGTTGTGGTTATGGTAATATTGAAGTCATGCTAGTAAGGTGTTGTGGATCTAGAAATACTTGTGTTGAAGTTAGTGATTCCCGTAGCATGCACGTATGGTGAACCGCTATGTGATGAAATCTGAGCATGATTAGTCTATTGATTGTCATCCTTTGCGTGGCGGTCGGGATCGCGCGATGGTTTATACCTACCAACCCTTCCCCTAGGAGTATGCGTTGAATGCTTTGTTTCGATTACTAATAAAACTTTTGCAACAAGTATATGAGTTCTTCATGACTAATGCTGAGTCCATGGTTTAGATGCACTTTCACCTTCCACCATCACTATCTTCTTAGTGTCGTGCAACTTTCGCCGGTGCACAAAACTCACCATTAGCCTCCCTCAAAACAGCCACCATACCTACCTATTATGGCCTTTTCAAAGTCATTCCGAGATATATTGCCATGCAACTACCACCATGACATGTGCCACCACGTATACATTGCCTTTGCACGATTGTAAGATAGCTAGCATGATGTTTCCATTGATGTCTATGACATGCTAGATCATTGCCACGGTACACTACCGAAGGCATTCCATATAGAGTCATAGTTGCTCTAAGTTTTGAGTTGAAAGTGTGATGATCATCATTATTGGAGCATTGTCCCATGTGAGGAAATAAAAGAGGCCAAAGAAGCCCATAAAAAAAGAGGCCAAAGATCCCACCAATAAAAAAAGAGACAAAAAGAGAGAAGGGACAATTCTACCACTTTTTCCACACCTGTGCATATTAAGCACCATGATCTTCATGATTGAGAGTCTCTCATTTTGTCACCACCATATAGCTAGTGGGAAATTTTCATTATATAACTTGGCTTGTATATTCCAATGATAGGCTTCCTCAAAATTGCCTTAGGTCTTCGTGAGCAAGCAAGTTGGATGCACACCCACTAGTTTTCTTTAAGAGCTTTCACATACTTGTAGCTCTAGTGCATCATTTGTATGGCAATCCCTACTCATTCACATTGATATCTATTGATGAGCATCTCCACAGCTCATTGATATGCCTAGTTAATGTGACTATCTTCTCCTTTTTTGTCTTGCAACCTCCATTATATTCCACACCATCTATAGTGCTATAACCATGGCTCACGCTCATGTATTGCGCGAGAGTTGAAAAGGTTTGAGAAAGTAAAGGTGTGAAACAATTACTTGGCCAATACCGGGGTTGTGCATGATTTAAATTCATTGTGCAATGATGATAAAGCATAGCCAGACTATATGCTTTTGTAGGGATAACTTTCTTTTGGCCTTGTTATTTTGAAAGTTCATGATTACTTTGCTAGTTTGCTTGAATTATTATTGTTTCCATGTCAATAGCAAACTATTGTTTTGAATCTAATGGATCTGAACATTCACGTCACATAAGAGGAATTACAAAGGACACCTATGCTAGGTAGCATGAAAGCATCAAAAAATCATTCTTATCACTTCCCTACTCGAGGACGAGCAGGAGTTAAGCTTGGGGATGCTTGATACGTCTCAAACGTATCTATAATTTTTTATGGTTTCATGCTGTTATCTTGCCTTCTTTGTATGTTTTATGTACCTTTTTATATCTTTTTGGGACTAACTTATTAATTCAGTGCCAAGTGCGAGTTCCTGTTTTTTCCGTGTTTTTGACTCTTTTCAGATTTGATTTTGGAACAGAGTCCAAACGGAAGAAAAACCCTGAAATGATTTTTTCCCGAACGGAAGAAGTCCAGGGGGCTTTTGGGCCACGCCAGGTGGGCTCCAGGGAGCCCACAAGCCCCCACTCCGCCACCAGGGGGAGGCGGCGGTGGGAAGGCTTGTGGCCTCCCTTACCGCCCCCTGACCTAGGTATTTGGCCTATAAATTCCCAAATATTCCGCAAAAAATCAAGGGAGCCTTGAAAATACTTTTCCGCCGCCGCAAGCTTCCGTTTCCGCGATATCTCATCTGGAGACCCTTCCCGGCGCCCTGCCGGAGGGGACTTTGGAGTTGGAGGGCTTCTTCATCATCACCATCGCCCCTCCAATGACTCGTGAGTAGTTCACTTCACACCTACGGGTCCGTAGTTAGTAGCTAGATGGCTTCTTCTCTCTCTCTTGGATCTTCAATACAAAGTTCTCCATGATCTTCATGGAGATCTATCCGATGTAATCTTGTTTGGCGGTGTGTTTGTCGAGATCCGATGAATTGTGGACTTGTGATCAGATTATCTATGATATATATTTGAGTCTTTGTTGATTTCTTATATGCATGATTTGATATCCTTGTAAGTCTCTCCGAGTCTTGGGTTTTGTTTGGCCAACTAGATCTATGATTCTTGCAATGGGAGAAGTGCTTGGTTTTGGGTTCTGCCATGGGGTGACCTTTCCCAGTGACAGTAGGGGCAGCAAGGCACACATCAAGCAGTTGCCATCAAGGGTAAAAAGATGGGGTTTTTATCATTGGTTTGAGATTATCCCTCTACATCATGTCATCTTGCTTAAGGCGTTACTCTGTTCTTACAGACTTAATACACTAGATGCATGCTGGATAGCGGTCGACGTGTGGAGTAATAGTAGTAGATGCAGAAAGTATCGGTCTACTTGTTTCGGACGTGATGCCTATAGAAATAATCATTGCATAGATATCATCATGACTCTACACAGTTCTATCAATTGCTCGACAGTAATTTGTTCACCCAACGTCTACTTGCTTTCATGAGAGAAGCCACTAGTAAACACTATGGCCCCCGGGTCTATTCACATCCATCATTTACAACTCCGCTTTTACTTTGCTTTGTTACTTTGTTGCTTTCAGTTCTCACTTGGCAAACAATCTATAAGGGATTGACAACCCCTTCATAGCGTTGGGTGCAAGCTTTTGTGTTTGTGCAGGATCTTGAGACACTCCTCCGCCGGATTGATACCTTGGTTCTCAAACTGAGGGAAATACTTACCTCCGCTGTGCTACATCATCCTCTCTGCTTCGAGGGAACACCAACGCAGAAGGATTCCTGGTGTCGTCAACATGCCCATTTTTGGCGCCATTGGAAGGTCTTTTGTGCAGCAGCATAACGGACATCAGAAGCATTCCTACGCCATTGCCGGGGATCCTTTTGAAACATCAGTGATGTAATCAACAACAACTAGGATATGAGTATACCCGTTGGATTTTGGAAAAGGTCCCATATAATCAAAGCCCCAAACATCAAATGGTTCAATGACAAGTGAATAGTTCATAGGCATTTCCTGACGTTTACCGATATTACCTATTCTTTGATATTCGTCACAAGACAAGACAAACTTACGGGCATCCTTGAAGAGAGTGGGCCAATAGAAACCTGATTGCAATACCTTGTGTGCAGTTTTATCTCCCGCATGGTGTCCTCCGTAGGCCTCGGAGTGACACTTCTGTAGGATATGTCCCTGTTCATGTTCAGGTACACAATGTCTAATAACACCATCTACTCCTTCCTTATAAAGGTGATGATCATCCCAGAAGTAATGTCTCAAGTGAAATAAGAATTTCTTCTTTTGCTGGTATGTGAAACTAGGTGGTATATATTTGGCAACGATATAGTTTGCATAATCAACATACCACGGTGCACTACGTGAAGTATTGATGACATTCAATTTCTCATCAGGAAAGCTATCATCAATAGGTTGTGGGTCATCAAGAACGTTCTACAACCTAGACAAGTTATCTGCTACGGGGTTATCAACACCCTTCCTGTCGACAACGTGCAAATCAAATTCTTGTAGCAAGAGAACCCATCTGATAAGTCTAGGTTTAGCGTCTTTCTTCTCCATGAGGTACTTAATAGCAACATGATCAGTGTGAATAGTGACTTTAGCATCAACTATGTAAGACCTGAACTTTTCACATGCAAACACGACTGCTAAAAATTCCTTTTCTGTAGTAGCATAATTTCTTTGGGCATTGTCTAGAGTTTTACTAGCATAGTGAATAACATTCAACTTCTTATCAACTCTTTGTCCTAGGACAGAACCAACAACATAATCACTAGCATCACACATGATTTCAAAAGGTAAGTTCCAATCAGGTGGTTGAACAATAGGTGCAGTTATCAAAGCTTTCTTAAGTATTTCGAAGGCTTCCTCACAATCATCGTCAAAAACAAAAGGAATATCCTTTTGCAAGAGATTGGTAAGAGGCCTAGAAATCTTAGAGAAGACTTTAATGAACCTTCTATAGAAACCAACATGACCAAGGAAACTTCTTATACCTTTGATATCTGTGGGTTATGGCATTTTCTCGATTGCATCAACCTTAGCCTTATCGACTTCAATACCTCTTTCAGAAATTTTAAGTTAATTTGACGATGCCTTCATTAACCATAAAGTGGCACTTCTCCCAATTCAAGACAAGATTGGTGTCTTTACATCTCTACAAGACCCGATCAAGGTTGCTGAGGCAATCATTAAAAGAAGACCCGTAAACGGAGAAGTCATCCATGAAAACCTCAACAATCTTTTCACAAAAGTCAGAGAATATAGCCATCATACATATTTGAAAGGTGGCAGGTGCATTACATAAGCCAAAAGGCATACGTCTATAAGCAAAGGTACCGAAAGGGCAGGTGAAAGTGGTTTTCTCCTCATCAGATTGTGCAACTGGTATTTGGGAGAAACCAGAATAACCGTCTAGAAAGCAGAAGTGTGTGTGTTTAGACAATATTTCTAGCATTTGGTCGATAAAAGGCAAAAGGTAATGATCTTTCCTAGTGCATTTATTTAATTTCCTAAAATCGATCACCATCCTATAGCCAATAATAATCCTCTGTGGGATCAATTCATCCTTATCATTAGGGACAACGGTAATGCCTCCCTTCTTAGGGACGCAATGCACCGGACTCACCCAATCACTATGAGCAACATGATAGGTAATACGTGCTTCTAGGAGCTTTAGTATTTATTTTCTTACTACCTCTTTCATCTTAGGATTTAATCTCCTTTGATGATCGGCAACTGGTTTGGAATCGGGATCAGTTTTAATCTTGTGCTGGCATAGAGTGGGACTAATGCCCTTAAGATCATCAAGAGTATATCCAATAGCAGCACGGTGCTTCCTCAGAATTTTTAGTAACTTCTTTTCTTCATGCTCTGAGAGGCTAGCACTAATTATAACAAGATATATCTCTTTTTCATCAAGATAAGCATACTTAAGAGTATCTGGCAACTGTTTAAGCTCGAACACCGGATCACCCTTTGGTGGGGGTGGATCCCCAAGCAGTTCAACACGCAAATTATTCTTAAGGATAGGATATTGTTCTAAGACAACTCTATCTATTTCATCCCTTTCATCCATATGCATATCATTTTCATGCTCAAGCAAATATTGCTCTAAGGGATCAGTAGGAGGCACGACAATAGAAGCTAAGGAAATAGTTTCATCCTTACTGGGCAACTCTTTTTCATGAGGTTGTCTACCAAACTTGGAGAAATTGAACTCATGTGACACACCTTCAAAGCCAACAGTGACAGTTTGCTTCTCACAGTCAATATGAGCATTGACGGTATTGAGAAAAGGTCTGCCAAATATGATGGGACAAAAGCTATCTTGAGCGGTAGCAAGAACGAGGAAATCAGCAGGATACTTCGTTTTACCACACAAGACTTCAACATCCCTAACAATTCCCACAGGGCAGATAGTATCTCTATTGGCAGGCTGAATAGTGACATCAATAGGTTCTATCTCAATAGGTGCAATCTCGCCTTTGATTTCATCATATAAGGATTGAGGTATTGCACTAACACTAGCACCCACATCACATAAACCATGATAACAATGATCTCCTATCTTAACAGAAACAACACGCGTGCCAACAACAGGCCTATGTTTGTCTCTAGCGTGAGGTTTAGCAATTCTAGCAGCGTCTTCACAGAAGTGAATATCATGGCCATCAACATTGTCGGACAGGAGATCTTTCATAATAGCAATGCTAGGATCAACTCTAATTTGCTCAGGGGGTGTAGGTGTTCTAATGTAGCTTCTACGTATCACAGTTGAAGCTTTAGAATGATCCTTTATCCTAATAGGGAAAGGTGGTTTCTCAATGTAAGCACTTGGAACAATAGGATCATTATAGGCAATTACTTTCTCTTCAACTGGATTGGGTTTAACTACATTGACTTCTAAAGGAGGAGGATATTTAAACCACTTCTCTTTGGGGAGATCAATATGATCAGCAAATGATTCACACAATGAAGCTACTATCTCAGAGTCAAGTCCATACTTAGCGCTAAAGTCAAAAAAAATTGTTTCAACAAAGGATTTAACGCAATCAAACTTGAAATTCATACCTGACTCCTTACCTTCATCAAGCTCCCAATCTTCAGAGTTGCGTTTAATTCTCTCCAATAAATTCCATTTGAAGTCAATATCTCTCTTCATAAAAGAACCGGTACAAGAAGTGTCAAGCATGGTGCGATCATCATGAGAAAGCCGAGCATAGAAGTTCTGAATGATAATTTCTCTCGAGAGCTCATGATTGGGGCATGAATATAACATTGATTTAAGCCTCCCCCAAGCTTGAGCGATGCTTTCTCTGTCACGAGGCCAAAAATTATAAATATAATTCCGATCACGATGTACTAAATGCATAGGATAAAACTTTTGATGAAATTCCAATTTCAACCGATTGTAGTTCCATGATCCAGTATCATCACATAGCCTATACCATGTCAACGCCTTATCCCTCAAAGATAAGGGAAAGACCTTCTTATTGACCTCATCCTCGGGCAATCCTGCAAGCTTAAATAAACCACAAACTTCATCTACATAGATTAGATGCAAGTCTGGATGTGATGTTCCATCTCCTGTAAAAGGATTAGCCAGCAGTTTCTCAAGCATACCCGAAGGAAATTCATAGCAAATATTTTTATGAGGTGCAGCAAGTTGAGGAGCGACTCCTTGTGCTTCCGTTAGAGGTGAAGATACCCCAAACAAGCCCGTCAAAGGATTAGTTTCCATAGTGACAAGTGACAAAAAATTTCAGCACACTATATGAATGTTTCCTTACCAAGTTCCACTTACCAAAGGCGCTTCACTCCCCGGCAACGGCGCCAGAAAAGAGTCTTGATGACCCACAAGTATAGGGGATCTATCGTAGTCCTTTCGATAAGTAAGAGTGTCGAACCCAACGAGGAGTAGAAGGATCTGACAAGTGGTTTTCAGCAAGGTAATATCTGCAAGCACTGAAATTATCGGTAACAAGTAGTTGTGTGGTGAGATGATTCGTAGCAAGCAACAAGTAACAAAAGTAACAACGGTGCAGCAAAGTGGCCCAATCCCTTTTGTAGCAAGGGAAAAGCCTGGACAAAGTCTTATAGGAGGAAAAACGCTCCCGAGGACACACGGGAATTTCTGTCATGCTAGTTTTCATCATGTTCATATGATTCACGTTCGTTACTTTGATAGTTTGATATGTGGGTGGACCGGCGCTTGGGTACTGCCCTTACTTGGACAAGCATCCCACTTATTATTAACCCCTCTCGCAAGCATCCGCAACTACAAAAGAAGAATTAAGACAAAGTCTAACCATAGCATTAAACTAGTGGATCCAAATCAGCCCCTTACGAAGCAACGCATAAACTAGGGTTTAAGCTTCTGTCACTCTAGCAACCCATCATCTACTTAATACTTCCCAATGCCTTCCTCTAGGCCCACATAATGGTGAAGTGTTATGTAGTCGACATTCACATAACAGCAGTAGAGGAAAAAACATACAACATATCAAATTACCGAACGAATACCAAATTCACATGACTACTATTAGCATGACTTATCCCATGTCCTCAGGAACAAAAGTAACTACTCACAAAGAGTAATCACATTCATGACCAGAGAGGTAATGAGTAGCATCAAGGATCTGAAGTTTCCCCGACAGGATTGTCCTGCCGGAGCTCTAGATTGGTTCTGCTCAAGTTCCGCCTCGTGGCGGCGGCGAAACCATGAAAAAGCTCCTCCTTGATTTTTTTTCCTCGACGAAACCCTCCATATAGAAAAAGAGGGGGGCAAGTGGGCTAGCAGGGTGCCCACAAGCCCCCATGGCGCGGCCTGGGTGGGTGGTCGCGCCGCGCAGGCTTGTGGCCACCCCTTGGCGCCCCTCTGGCACTTCTTTGGCCTAGTATTTTTGATAAATCGGGAAAAAAATCCTTGTTGATTTTGACGGCGTTTGGAGTTGCGCAGAATAGGTATCTCAAACTTGATCCACTTTCAGGCTAGAATTCCAGTTGCCGGTATTCTCCCTCGTCATTTAAAACTTGCGAAATAAGAGAGAAAAGGCATAAGAATTGTACCGTGAAGTGAAATAACAGGCCAAGAAGCGATAAATATCAACCTGAAAACATGATGCAAAATGGACGTATCAACTCCCCCAAGCTTAGACCTCGCTTGTCCTCAAGCGAAAGCCTAGCACAATAAATATGTCCGCATGTTTAGGGAGAGAGATGTCGACAAAACAAGATACGAACATGCATGCATCATGATCATGATGAGAACAGCAATACCAACATATAATCTCTCATGCTAAAGTGATAATTCCTTCACAAAGTAAAGCATGGATCAAGAACCTTACCGAGAAGTAACAACTGATAGCCTTTAGTCATTGAAGCAATTGCAATTTATCACAACATCAGAAAGAGTCAAATAAGAGCTTGTAAAGCAAATCCACATACTCAATCGTTCTTTCGTTCTCTACAATTGCTACAACTCACGTGGTACTCATGAGATCAAAGTTTCAGCTGGACACAGAGAAAGATAGGGGGTTATAGTTTTTCCTCCCAACTGCTTACCTCAAGGGTAATGTCAACAATAATAATTCATGAGTACTTACTTCCAAGTTGACATATGAATATAGATCTTTCCCAAGCATATGACGTTAGCCAAGATAAATGCGAGATAAGGTATTGGTGAAGATCACCATGACTCTTTCAAGGGAAAAAAGTAAAGGTACAAGATAGGCCCTTCCCAGAGGGAAGCAGAGGTTGTCATGCGCTTTTAAGGTTTGGATGTGTGTCCTCTTAGTGCGGAGGAACGTCACTTTATATTGCCCCCTGTGATAAAGAACTTTATTATGCAGTCTGTCGCTTTTATGTCTTCCTCATCAGAGGTTCGTACAATGCTTATTTTCCACACACTAATAGATCATACATATTAGAGAGCAATTTTTATTGCTTGCACCGATGACAACTTACTTGAGGGATCTTATTCAATCCATAGGTAGGTATGGTGGACACTCATGGCAAAACTGGTTTGAAGGTTTATGGATGGACAAGTAGTATCTCTACTTGGTGCGGGAGTTTTGGCTAATGTGAGGTGGAAGCAATCGTTAGATGCTAAGGGATCTCTAATCATATAACATTGTTCGGAACCAAGCAATCACAATTCATTATGTTGTCTTCCTTGTCCAACATCTACTTCTAGGCATGCAATAGTTTAGTGAGTGTTCACAATCATAGATGGTGTCAGAGATGATATATTTATATGTGAACCTCTCCTTCTTTATCACTTCCTATTAATTGCAACCATGAACAAGGTCTACGTTTGCCTACCCTCAACAAGTTTCAATCCTCATTCTTTTTATATGTGAAGCCATCACTTCCCATAAGACCATTACATGATCTTTCATGCTTTTGTTCTATTCTCACTCTTTTGATCATGGCAAAAGGCAAAGCCCTTCTACTAAGACACTCTTTATTATATGGCTCACGAGGAAGAATACATCGGGGGTGACACAAAGCAACACTCAAAACTAAAACACTAAGACTTTTAAACTACTAGAGAAAAAGAAAACTGAAAAGGAAAACTAAAACAAAGGTAAAGGCAAAAGATGTGATGGTGATACGATACCGGGGCAACTCCCCCAAGCTTGGCACAAGCCAAGGGGATTGCCCATACCAATGCTCAGTTGTCTTCCTTTGGTGCTGATGGTGGAGTTGTTGAAGAGGTCTTGAGCTTGTTTAATTTCCACTTGAGCATGAAATTCTGCTCCCTCAGATCATCGTTTTCCTCTTCAAGCTTCAACACCCTTTTGCAGAATTCCTGCTTACTCTCCTGCAAGAAACGAGAAGGGATAAACAAATCCCTAGGCTTCTTCCTTGAGTCAGGGAGGCTCGACTTCTTGAACTCCACATGAGTGTGTCCAGGTTGAGGTAGAAGAGCCTCTTCTTCATCGGAACTTGTTTGTTCCTTCCCCTCCGGATCATAATCTTCTTCCTCATGAGTGGTCTAGCCATAAGGATCCAAGTCCCCATAGACCTTGGGGTCAGCAAGGTAGTCAGCTACATAGCTCTCCCCCTCTGAATCTTGAGAAGACATCTTGACCTAGATCTGCGGCAGAAAACAAGCTCGAAACGGAAAACAGAGGAAATCTGCGTGATGAAGGGGTCAGACCAAACGGAAGTATATATAATGATTTTTTCCAGACCAGAAGGAGTACCCCGCACGAAAACGGAGTCCGGGAGGCGCACGAGGTGGACACAAGCCCTCACGGCGCGGCCAGGGTGTGGGCCCGCGCCGTGCAGGCTTGTCGCCTCCTCGCGCACTTTCGGGACTACTTCCAATTTTTGTATTTTTTTCAAATATTCCAAAACGGAGAAAATTTCCTAGTGGAAAAGTTTTGGACTCTGTTTTCTTACCGAATCACATACCTCTTCGTTTTCGGAGTCTAAAACAGGCGGATAAATATCCCTTAGGTATTCTTCCGGAGTTATGGTATTGATAATATTGCTTTCAACATTTATGGGAGTACCTGAGATATAATGCTTGATTCTCTTCCCATTTACAACTCTCGGACAATTACCTTCCGTGTTGTTGATCTTGATAGCACCGGAACGATATACTTCCTCAACAACATAGGGACCTTCCCATTTAGAGAGAAGCTTGCCTGCAAAGGATCTTAAACGAGAGTTATATAGCAAGACATAATCACCTACATTGAACTCACGCTTTTGTATCCTCTTATCATGCCACCTATTAACCTTTTCTTTGAACAACTTGGCATTCTCATATGCCTGAGTTCTCCACTCATCAAGCGAGCTAATATCAAATAACCTCTTCTCACCGATAAGTTTGAAATCAAAGTTGAGCTCTTTGATTGCCCAATAAGCTTTATGCTCTAGCTCAAGAGGTAAATGACATGCTTTACCGTACACCATTTTGTACGGAGACATGCCCATGGGATTCTTATAGGCAGTTCTATAAGCCCACATTGCATCATCGAGCTTCTTAGACCAATTCTTTCTAGACGTGTTGACTGTCTTTTGCAGAATCAGTTTAATCTCTCTATTACTTAGCTCTACTTGACCACTGGACTGAGGGTGATAGGGAGACGCAATTCTGTGGTTGACGTCGTACTTAGCAAGCGTTTTACGGAGAGCACCATGAATGAAGTGTGAACCACCGTCAGTCATTACATATCTAGGGACTCCAAATCTAGGGAAGATAACTTCTTTCAACATCTTGATAGAGGTGTTGTGATCAGCACTACTAGTGGGGATAGCTTCTACCCACTTAGTGACGTAATCAACAACAACTAAGATGTGAGTATACCCATTGGATTTTGGAAAAGGCCGCATATAATCAAAGCCCCAAACATCAAATGGTTCAATGACAAGTGAATAGTTCATAGGCATTTCCCGACATTTGCTAATATTACCTATTCTTTGAGATTCGTCACAAGATAAGACAAACTTACGGGCATCCTTGAAGAGACTGGGCCAATAGAAACCTGATTGCAATACCTTGTGTGCTGTTCTATCTCCCGCATGGTGTCTTCCGTAGGCCTCGGAGTGACACTTATTTAGGATCTGTCGCTGTTCATGTTCAGGTACACAACGTCTAATAACACCATCTACTCCTTCCTTATAATTGTGAGGATCATCCCAAAAGTAGTGTCTCAAGTCAAAGAAGAATTTCTTCTTTTGCTGGTACGTGAAACTAGGTGGTATGTATTTGGCAACGATATAGTTTGCATAATCATCATACCACGATGCACTACGTGAAGCATTGATGACATTCAGTTGCTCATCGGGAAAGCTATCATCAATAGGTTGTGGGTCATCAAGAACATTCTCCAACCTAGACAAGTTATCTGCTACTGGGTTATGAGCACCCTTTCTATCGACAACGTGCAAATAAAATTCTTGTAGCAAGAGAACCCATCTGATAAGTCTAGGTTTAGCATATTTCTTCTCCATGAGGTACTTAATAGCAGCATGATCAGTGTGAATAGTGACTTTGGAATCAACTATGTAAGACCTGAACTTTTCACATGCAAACACGACTGCTAAAAATTCCTTCTCCGTAGTAGCATAGTTTCTCTGGGCATTGTCTAGAGTTTTACTAGCGTAGTGAATAACATTCAACTTCTTGTCGACTCTTTGCCCTAAGACAGCGCCAACAACATAATCACTAGCATCACACATGATCTCAAAAGGCATGTTCTAAGCAGGTGGTTGAACAATATGTGCAGTTATCAAAGCCCTCTTAAGTATTTCGAAGGTTTCCTCACAATCATCGTCAAAAACAAAAGGAATATACTTTTGCAAGAGATTGGTAAGAGGCCTAGAAATCTTAGAGAAGTCTTTAATGAACCTTCTATAGAAACCAGCATGACCAAGGAAACTTCTTATACCTTTGATATCTGTGGGGTATGACATTTTCTCGATTGCATCAACCTTAGCCTTATCGATTTCAATACCTCTTTCAGAAATTTTATGTCCTAAGACGATGCCTTCATTAACTATAAAGTGGCACTTCTCCTAATTCAAGACAAGATTGGTGTCTTTACATCTCTCTAAGACCCGATCAAGGTTGCTGAGGCAATCATCAAAGGAAGACCCGTAAACGGAAAAGTCATCCATGAAGACCTCGACAATCTTTTCACAAAAGCCAGAGAATATAGCCATCATACATCTTTGAAAGGTGGCAGGTGCATTACATAAGCCAAAAGGCATACGTCTATAAGCAAAGGTACCGAAAGGGCACGTGAAAGTGGTTTTCTCCTGATCAGATTGTGCAACTGGTATTTGGGAGAAAACAGAATAACCGTCTAGAAAGCAGAAGTGTGTGTGTTTGGACAGCCTTTCTAGCATTTGGTCGATAAAAGGCAGAGGGTAATGATCTTTCCTAGTGGCTTTATTCAATTTCCTAAAATCGATCACCATCCTATAGCCAGTAATAATCCTCTGTGGGATCAATTCATCCTTATCATTAGGGACAACGGTGATGCCTCCCTTCTTAAGAACGCAATGCACCGGACTCACCAATGGATGTGAGCAACAGGATAGATAATACCCGCTTCCAGGAGCTTTAGTATTTATTTTCTTACTACTTCTTTCATCTTAGGATTCAATCTCCTTTGATGATCAGCAATTGGTTTGAAATCAGGATCGGTTTTAATCTTGTGCTGGCATAGAGTGGGACTAATGCCCTTAAGATCATCAAGAGTATATCCGATAGCAGCACGGTGCTTCCTCAGAGTTTTTAGTAACTTCTTTTCTTCTTGCTCTGAGAGGCTAGCACTAATAATGACAGGATATATCTCCTTTTCATCAAGATAAGCATACTTAAGAGTATCAGGCAACTGTTTAAGCTCGAAGACAGGATCACCTTTGGTGGGGGTGGATCCCCAAGCAGTTCAACATGTAGATTATTCTTAAGGATATGATATTGTTCTAAGACAACTCTATCTATCTCATCCCTTTCATCCATATGCATATCATTTTCATGCTCAAGCAAATATTGCTCTAAGGGATCAGTAGGAGGCACGACAATAGAGTCTAAGGCAATAGTTTCATCCCTACTAGGCAACTCCTTTTCATGAGGTTGTCTACCAAACTTGGAGAAATTGAACTCATGTGACACACCTTCAAAGCCAACACTGACAGTTTGCTTCTCACAATCAATATGAGCATTGACGGTATTGAGAAAAGGTCTACCAAATATGATGGGACAGAAGCTATCTTGTGCGGTAGCAAGAACGAGGAAATCAGCAAGATACTTCATTTTACCACACAAGACTTCATCATCCCTAACAATTCCCATAGGGCAGATAGTATCTCTATTGGCAAGCTGAGTAGTGACATCAATAGGCTCTATCTCAACAGGTGCAACCTCGTCTTTGATTTCATCGTATAAGGATTGAGGTATTGCACTAACACTAGCACCCATGTCACATAAACCATGATAACAATGATCTCCTATCTTAACAGAAACCACATGCATGCCAACAACATGCCTATGTTTGTCTCTAACGTGAGGTTTAGCAATTCTAGCAGCATCTTCACACAAGTGAATATCATGTCCCTCAACATCGTCGGACAGAAGATCTTTGATAATAGCAATGCTAGGTTCAACTCTAATTTGCTCAGGGGGTGTAGCTGTTCTAATATATCCTCTACGTATCACAGTTGAAGCTTTAGAATGATCCTTTATCCTAACAGGGAAATGTGGTTTCTCAATGTAAGCAGTGGGAACCACAGGATCATTATAGGCAATGACTTTCTCTTCAACTGGAGTGGGTTTAACTACATTGACTTCTAAAGGAGGATGAAATTTAAACCACTTCTCTTTGGGGAGATCAATATGAGCAGCAAAGGATTCACACAATGAAGCTACTATCTCAGAGTCAAGTCCATACTTAGCGCTAAAGTCACAAAAAGTATTTGTCTCAACAAAGGATTTAACGCAATCAAACGTGAAATTCATACCTGACTCCTTACCTTCTTCAAGCTCCCAATCTTACGAGTTGTGTTTAATTCTCTCCAATAAATTCCATTTGAAGTCAATATCTCTCTTCATAAAAGAACCGGTACAAGAAGTGTCAAGCATGGTGCGATCATCATGAGAAAGTCGAGCATGGAAGTTCTCAATGATAATTTCTCTCGAGAGCTCATGATTGGGGCATGAATATAGCATTGATTTAAGCCTCCCCCAAGCTTGAGCGATGCTTTCTCTGTCACGAGGCCAAAAATTATAAATATAATTCCGATCACGATGTACTAAATGCATAGGGTAAAACTTTTGATGAAATTCCAATTTCAACCGATTGTAGTCCCATGATCTAGTATCATCACATAGCCTATACCATGTCAACGCCTTATCCTTCAAAGATAAAGGAAAGACCTTCTTCTTGACCTCATCCTCGAGCACACCTGCAAGCTTAAATAAACCACAAACCTCATCTACATAGATTAGATGCAAGTCTGGATGTGATGTTCGATCTCGTGTAAAAGGATTAGCCAACAGTTTCTCAAGCATACCCGAAGGAAATTCAAAGAAAATATTTTCAGTACGTGCAGCAGGTTGAGGAGCAACTCTTTGTGCTTCCGTTCGAGGTGAAGATACCCCGAACAAGCCCCTTAAAGGTTAGTATCCATAGTGACAAGTGACAACAAATTTCAGCACACTATATGAATGTTTCCTTACCAAGTTCCACTTACCAAATGCGCTTCACTCCCCGGCAACGATGCCAGAAAAGAGTCTTGATGACCCACAAGTATAGGGGATCAATCATAGACCTTTCGATAAGTAAGAGTGTCGAACCCAACGAGGAGCACAAGGATCTGACAAGTGGTTTTCAGCAAGGTAAAATCTGCAGGCACTGAAATTGTCGGTAACAAGTGATTGTGTGGTGAGATGATTCGTAGCAAGCAACAAGTAACAAAAGTAGCAACGGTGCAGCAAAGTGGCCCAATCCCTTTTGTATCAAGGGACAAGCCTGGACAAAGTCTTATAGGAGGAAAAACGCTCCCGAGGACACACGGGAATTTGTGTCATGCTAGTTTTCATCATGTTCATATGATTCGCGTTCGTTATTTTGATAGTTTGATATGTGGGTGGATTGGCGCTTGGTTACTGCCCTTACTTGGACAAGCATCCCACTTACGATTAACCCCGCTCGCAAGCATCCGCAACTACGAAAGAAGAATTAAGACAAAGTCTAACCATAGCATTAAACTAGTGGATCCAAATCAGCCCCTTACGAAGCAACGCATAAACTAGGGTTTAAGCTTCTGTCACTCTAGCAACCCATCATCTACTTACTACTTCCCAATGCCTTCCTCTAGGCCCAAATAATGGTGAAGTCTTATGTAGTCGACGTTAACATAACACCACTAGAGGAAAAACAACATACAACACATCAAATTACCGAACGAATACCAAATTCACATGACTACTATTAGCATGACTTATCCCATGTCCTCAGGAACAAAAGTAACTACTCACAAAGCATAATCATATTCATGACCAGAGAGGTAATGAGTAGCATCAAGGATCTGAACATAAACTCTTCCACCAAATAATCCAACTAGCATCAACTACAAAGAGTAATCAACACTACTAGCAACCTTACAAGTACCAATCGGAGTCGCGAGACGGAGATTGGTTATAAGAGATGAACTAGGGTTTGGAGATGAGATGGTGCTGATGAAGATGTTGATGGTGACGAGTCCCCTCCGATGAGAGGAGTGTTGGTGATGACGATGGCGACGATTTCCCCCTCCGGGAGGGAAGTTTTCCCGGCAGGATCGTCCTGCCGGAGCTCTAGATTTGTTCTGCTCAAGTTCCGCCTCATGGCGGCGGCGAAACCACGAAAAAGTTCCTCCTTGATTTTTTTCCTGGACGAAACCCTCCATATAGCAAAAGAGGGGAGCAAGTGGGCCAGTGGGCTGCCCACAAGCCCTCATGGCGCGGCCTGGGGGGTGGCCGCACCGTGCAGGCTTGTGGGCACCCCCTGGTGCCCCTCTCGCACTTCTTCGGCCCAGTATTTTTGATAAATCTAAAAAAAATCCTCGTTGAATTTTACAGCTTTTGGAGTTACGGAGAATAGGTATCTCAACTTCGTTCCACTTTCAGGCTAGAATTCCAGTTGTCGACATTCTCCCTCTTCATGTAAACCTTGCAAAATAAGAGATAAAAGGCATAAGAATTGTACCGTGAAGTCAAATAACAGCCAAAGAAGCGATAAATATCAACATGAAAACATGATGCAAAATGGACGTATCAAGCATCAAGTTTGCAACATATTGTTATTCATTACACTAGTAACGTATTTCTGTTGAGTACCATGTATTCCAGAACATGATCTAATATATTTCCATGTTTTCTACATGTTGATATTAATTACATCTATTATTTGCAATTGAGATTTTTAATTTCTTGCAAATAACCTTGCAGTGTTCAAAGTGATTTCTTCAAATTGATGTACTGGGATCACAAGGTACTATCGATCTACTGCTGAGCAGATTATCACCACTACTATTTAAGCCTACATTTTGTCATGTTTGACATTATGATTGCTTGACAAAGTGCTCCACCAAACATTTTCCTAAGTCATGACATAAGGCATTACGAGTGAGTATCAACTGATTTCATCAGTCATACTTAGAAATTTGAGATTCACACAAATGGTTTCAAGCTAACTTCCTGAAATACCTATTAATTTTGCAAAATGCATTACAATGGTTAACCATAATGATTTTAAAATTTATCAATGGTAAATTAATTATCTCTGGTTTGCCCCTATAAGTAGTCGATGGCTAAGTAATTTGAGGCTCTTGCCCTCAATGGACACAACTTACTTAAGCGCTCATGGACATGAAGATCAGTCTTGCATTCCATGGGATAATGCGTGCAATCAAAGCCATGCCACCGGGACGCAAAGGACCTCAAGGGTAAAAGTTTTGAAACTCACTTCAAACTCTCAGCCTGACACTATCATGGAAGTCAGTTGTTTGCATGATGTTCTTCTACAACCAAGCAATAAAATGACTATCGGGCTGTCACAGGTCCCTATGAGCACGGAGAACATGAAGGTTGAATATGACTCAACTAACATGTTTGAAGACTTCGACTATTCTCCTAATCTCGTGAGTGGTCAACATAATTTATGTCCATTTATGATGTTGTAACAATAACATAAATAGTGCTGTCATCATATATTGTGTGTCATAATATATTGTATCAGCATTTTGGTACAAATACATTTGTATGTATTCTATATATCTGACACTGATTTTCTTGAGAAACTTCATGTCTATATATATATTTGTACGGGGGTTAATCTAATGAAAGATGATTTGTACCTTGTGGACATATGCATCACAAACTCTATACTTAGGGAAGTGTAATGTTTCCACTCTTGTTTAGAGAAAGGAGATATTTTAAAATTGCTAGACAAGATGAGGTATTTGTTGGCTCAACTCGATTCATGTTTACTATCCATCTAGGTACTCGAGTAATGTTAGGACACTTTATTGCTTCCCGACTTAACTCGTACCCTGCTAAATTATAGAGTTATCCGTCAAAATAGTTTCCATAGCGAAACTTATGATGAAAACAAAGAGGACTAACTTCTCTTTACCATATGCAATGGATATGGCAAGCACATGCTCTATGCATCATCTGGATTGTGCTACACATACGACACAACCCGTAGCACATGTTGTGTACGAGATAGTTTTTCACAGTGTCTTGTACATGAAAAACTTGGCATACTTGCCTTGGTCATCGAGACATTGTGTTGAAACCGAAACTATCAGCAATTCCAATAGTTTATGATTATTATGATGCTAAATTCTAACAATATTTGGATTTTATGTGCACTACATGTGATACAGGGAAGCTAATTTTAAGGCTCGCGCACCTTAAAGTCTACGCTGAACCACTCAGACTCCTTGAATGCATCAAGTCGAGGTATGTGGCTCTTCCCATCCATTGACTAGACCATTTAGGTATTCCATGGTTCTAAAAGACATATCTATATCATTGTCTCAAGTGTGATTTATCCACATGAAACCATTGGCTCATTATCCTGACATCAATTTCAAGCAAATCGAATGGATAATATTGCAGAATTCTCGTGGAGTGCCTTCTCGATGGCTCTCGGATTGACATTTAGCAATTTATCCTAATGCCTGGACTCAAAATGGTTTGGTAGAATCCTTTATCCAAAGAGTTAAGCTCATTGCACTATCTTTACTTTGGAATTGCAACATACCAACTTTAAGTTGGAGTCATGTAGTTTTACACACTCATGACAGAACTGCATAATATTATTCCCCTCTATCTTTGGTACGTGTAAATCTACCAAGTGTTTCCCATCTGCGGTAATTCGGTTGCATACCGATATCACCACCCGGCATACATCATTATCCCCTCAACATATAGTTGGGTCTATGTGAGGAATAATTGTATTTCCTTCAATACCTCAAGCCCCTCACATGGGAGTTATTCAAGGCTAGTATGCTGATTCAGTGAGGAATATTTCTCGGCACTAGGGGAGAGTTCAAGTACCATAAAAATGTCTGGAAATTAGTGGAATGTTCAACACATTTTTGCCTCAAATCCACATATTCAAAGAGATGAACCATGCATTCAGAAGGTTTGCAACACATTGGAAATAACCTGTCATTTTCATTTACTGACTATAAATGTGTCATGCAATCCTACGATCCTCCAAAAAAATACGTCGGAAAGAGTGGAGGTACCAACTAAAACCACTCAACTCCCCGCTCAATGCAATAGGGGGAGAAGTACGACAATGGTATTATCAGCATTTAGCTTCTCGCAAGCAAAAATATTAAGGCCTCTGAACCAGTAAATGCAAGTCAACTTCACATTGACAGACACCTAATCGATAGTATACACCCAGTGAATGGGAAACCTCCACAAACCTAGGTCATAGTGCACACAATGACTGGGACACCGGAATACCCGACTTAATCGCATTGGGAAATCGCGAGTAGTCACCATGGGTAACGATATTTCCATCAACTATATATTGATATATAGATTCTGGAGAAACATATAACTGGAAGTCTACAATTGTCGACATACATTTCTCAGCTAGATTGTAAAAACCTTTCAAGTGATTCGGATCCAAAGACCATGGCCATGGCAAAGTGTGAACAACACGTGGATAGAACTCAAGCAAAAGGTATAATCTAGGTAGAAATAATCTTGCTCAATAATGGGAAGGTATTCATAAGCAATACCAACGCCAGTTTTCTTCTAGAAACAGAATTTGGAACAATGAGGTGGTGAAACACAGAGCAAGTATTGTAGCACAAGGGTTCACGTAGATATGCAGCTATTCTCCAGAGATGGAATCACATTCCGATAATTTATATCATTGGCAGTTCAAAATCATATATCCCTGTAGTTGATAGTGTTGGAGAACGTCGCATAGGAAACGAAAATTTTCCTACACGCACGAAGACATATCATGGTGATGTCCATCTACGATAGGAGATTTGGATCTACATACCCTTGTAGATCGTACAACAGGGAGCATTAAGAAACGTGGTTGATGTAGTGGAACGTCCTCACGTCCCTCGATCCGCCCCGCGAACCGTCCCATGAACCGTCCCGCGATCTGTCCCACGATCCGCTCCGATCTAGTGCCGAACGGACGACACCTCCGCGTTCAGCACACATACAGCTCGACGATGATCTCGGCCTTCTTGATCCAGCAAGCAAGACGGAGAAGTAGATGAGTTCTCCGGTAGCGTGACGGTGCTCCGGTGGTGGTGAAGGATCTACTCCTGCAGGGCTCCGCCAAAGCTCCATAGAAATGCGATCCAGAGGTAAAACTATGGTGTCTAGATCTGAGTTGCCCGTGGCAAAGTTGTCTCAAATCAGCTCTAAATCACCAGTATATATAGGAGGGAGGGGGAGGGATTTGCCTTGTGGGCCAAGACCCAAGGTGCGCTGGCCAAGAGGAGGAGTAGGACTCCTACTCCAATCCTACTCAAAATAGGATTGGAAAGTGGAGTCCTTCTCTTCCTTCCCACCTTTTCCTTTTTTTTCTTTGATTTTCTCTCTATGGCGCATAGGCCTTATTGGGCTGTCCCAACAGCCCACTAAGGGCTGGTGAGCCACCCATAAGTCCTTTGGGATACCCCTGGGAGGGTTGCCCCCCTCCCGGTGAACTTCCGAAACCCATTCGTCACTCCCGGTACATTCCCGGTAATGCCCGAAAACTTACCGGTAACCAAATGAAGTCATCCTATATATCAATCTTCGTCTCCGGGCCATTCCAGAAACCCTCGTGACGTTAGTGATCTCATCTGGGACTCTGAACAACATTCGGTAACCACGCATATAACTCAACTATACTAAAACATCGTCGAACCTTAAGTGTGCAGACCCTGCGGGTTCGAGAACTATGTAGACATTCCCCGAGGTACTGCTCGGTCAATATCCAATAGCGGGACCTGGATGCCCATATTGGATCCTACATATTCTCCGAAGATCTTATCGGTTGAACCTCAGTGTCAAGGATTCATATAATCTCGTATGTCATTCCCTTTGTCCTTCGGTATGTTACTTTCCCGAGATTCGATCGTCGGTATCCGCATACCTATTTCAATCTCGTTACCAGCAAGTCTCTTTACTCGTTCCGCAATACAAGATCCCCTGACTTACGCTTAGTCACATTGCTTGCAAGGCTTGTGTGTGATGTTGTATTACCGAGTGGGCCCTGAGATACCTCTCTGTCACACGGAGTGACAAATCCCAGTCTTGATCCATACTAACTCAACGGACACCTTTGGAGATACCTGTAGAGCACCTTTATAGTCACCCAGTTACGTTGTGATGTTTGATACACACAAGGCATTCCTCCGGTGCCAGTGAGTTAGATGATCTCATGGTCATAGGAACAAATACTTGACACGCAGAAAACTATAGGAATAAAACGACACGATCAATATGCTACATTCATAGTATGGGTCTAGTCCATCACATGATTCTCCTAATGATGTGATCCAGATATCAAGCAACAACACTTTGCACATAGCCAGAAAACCTTGACTATCCTTGATCAACTCGCTAGCCAACTAGAGGCTTACTAGGGACATTGTTGTGTCTATGTATCCACACACGTATCTATGTTTTCATTCAATACAATTATAGCATGATTAATAAACGATTATCTTTAAAAAGTAAATATAACAATAACTATTTATCATTGCCTCTAGAGCATATTTCCAACAGTCTCCCACTTGCACTAGAGTCAATAATCTAGTCCTCACATCGCCATGCGATTTACATTGTAATAAATCGAACACCCATCTAGTTCTGGTGTTGATCATGTTTTGCCTGTGGAAGAGGTTTAGTCAGCGGGTGTGCTACATTCAGATCCGTGTGCACTTTGCAAATATTCACGTCCTCCCCTTCGACGTAGTCGCGGATGAGGTTGAAGCGTCGTTTGATTTGTCTGGTCTTCTTGTGAAACCTCGGCTCCTTTGCTAAGGCAATGGCACCAGTGTTGTCACATAACAGAGTCAATGGATCTAGTGCACTTGGCACAACTCCAAGATCTGTCATGAACTGCTTCATCCACACACCCTCCCTTGCGGCCTCTGAGGCAGCCATGTACTCCGCTTCACATGTAGAATATGCTATGACGCTTTGCTTGGAACTGCACCAGCTTAACGCACCCCCATTAAGAATAAAAATATATCCGGTTTGTGACTTAGAGTCATCCGGATCGGTGTCAAAACTTGCCTCGACGTAACCTTTTACGGCAAGCTCTTTGTCACCTCCATACACGAGAAACATTTCCTTAGTCCTTTTCACGTACTTCAGAATATTCTTGACTGTCGTCCAGTGATCCACTCCTGGATTACTCTGAAACATGTCTGCCATACTTATGGCCAAGCTGACGTCTGGTCTAGTGCACAACATTGCATACATGATAGAACCTACAACTAAAGCGTAGGGGACGGAACTCATTTGTTCTCTATCTTCCGCAGTTGCTGGGCACTGAGTCTTACTCAATTTTATACCTTGTAATACTGGCAAGAACCCTTTCTTGGACTGGTCCATTTTGAACTTCTTCAAAACTTTATCAAGGTATGTGCTTTGTGAAAGTCCTATCAGGCGTTTTGATCTATCCCTATAGATCTTAATGCCTAGAATGTAAGCAGCTTCTCCTAGGTCCTTCATAGAGAAACTTTTATTTAAGTAACCTTTTATGCTCTCCAAAAGCTCCACGTTGTTTCCGATCAACAATATGTCGTCCACATATAATATTAGAAACGCCACAGAGCTCCCAGTCACTTTCTTGTAAATACAAGATTCACCAACCACTTGTATAAACCCAAATGCTTTGATCACCTGATCAAAGCGTTTATTCCAACTCCGAGATGCTTGCACCAGTCCATAAATGGATCGCTGGAGCTTGCATACTTTGTTAACATTCTTTGGATCGACAAAACCTTCGGGTTGCATCATATACAACTCTTCCTTAAGAAAACCGTCAAGGAACGCGTTTTGACATCCATCTGACAGATTTCATAATTGTAAAAGGAAGCTATTGCTAACATGATTCACACACACTTAAGCATCGCTACCGGTGATAAAGTCTCATCGTAGTCAATTCCTTGAACTTGTGAAAAACCTTTTGCCACAAGTCGAGCTTTATAAACGGACACATTACCGTCTGCGTCTGTCTTCTTCTTATAGATCCATTTGTTCTGAATAGCCTTGCGGCCTTCAGGTAGTACTTCTAAAGTCCATACTTTGTTCTCGTACATGGATCCTATCTCGGACTTCATGGCCTCCAGCCATTTGTTGGAATCCGGACCCACCATTGCTTCTTCATAATTCACAGGT
The DNA here is from genome assembly GCF_904849725.1 of Hordeum vulgare subsp. vulgare. Lineage (NCBI taxonomy): Eukaryota > Viridiplantae > Streptophyta > Magnoliopsida > Poales > Poaceae > Hordeum > Hordeum vulgare. The sequence continues at coordinate 8,281,865 of NC_058521.1, read as the reverse complement.
TCATTGTTGTCCAACAACATAATAGTTAAGACGGGATTACCGTACCACTCAGGAGCAGTACGTGATCTTGTCGACCTGCGAGGTCCGACAGTAACTTGATCTGAAGTTTCATGATCATCATCATCAACTTGTTCCTCAACCGGCGCCGTAGCAACACGGGTTTCCCCTTGCCCTGCGCCACCATCAAAAGGAATTATAGGTTCGACAACCTCATCAAGTTCTATCTTCCTCCCACTCAATTCTTTCGAGAGAAACTCCTTCTCAAGAAAAGCTCCTTTGTAGCAACAAACACTTTGACCTTGGATTTGAGATAGAAGGTATACCCAACTGTCTAACCTATGAAGACGCACTTTTCCGCTTTGGGTTCCAGCTTTTCATGATTAAGCTTTTTGACATAAGCATCACATCCCCAAACTTTAAGAAACGACAACTTTGGTCTTTTGCCATACCACAGTTCGTATGGTGTCGTCTCAACGGATTTTGATGGTGCCCTATTTAAAGTGAATGCAGTTGTCTCTAATGCATAACCCCAAAATGATAACGGGAAATCGGTAAGAGACATCATAGATCGCACCATCTCAAATAAAGTACGATTACGACGTTCGGACACACCATTACGCTGTGGTGTTCCAGGCGGTGTCAATTGTGAAACAATTCCACATTGTCTTAAGTGAGCACCAAACTCGAAATTCAGATATTTACCCCCACGATCAGACCGTAGGAACTTGATCTTCTTGTTACGATGATTTTCAACTTCACTCTGAAATTGCGTGAACTTTTCAAACGTCTCAGACTTGTGCTTCATCAAGTAGACATAACCATATCTACTCAAATCGTCAGTGAAGGTGAGAAAATAACGATATCCGCCGCGTACCTCCACACTCATCGGACCACATACATCGGTATGTATGATTTCCAATAAGTCACTTGCATGCTCCATTTTTCCGGAGAACAGAGTCTTAGTCATCTTGCCCATGAGGCATGGTTCGCACGTGTCAAGTGAATCAAAGTCAAGTGACTCCAAAAGTCCATCGGTATGGAGTTTCTTCACGCGCTTTACACCAATATGACCTAAGCGGCAGTGCCATAAAAACATGGTGCTATCATTCTTAACTCTAACTCTTTTGGTCTCAATGTTATGTATATTTGTATTATCACTATCAAGATTCAATATGAACAATCCTCTCACATTGGGTGCATGACCATAAAAGATATTACTCATAGAAATAGAACAACCATTATTCTCTGACTTAAACGAGTAACCGTCTTGCAATAAACAAGATCCAAATATAATGTTCATGCTTAACGCACGCACTAAATAACATTTTTTAAGTTCATAACTAATCCTGATGGTAACTAAAGTGAAATTGTGCCGACGGCGATTGCATCAACCTTGGAACCATTTCCCACGTGCATCGTCACTTCATCCTTTGCCAGCCTTCGCTTATTCTGCAGTTCCTGTTTCGAGTTGCAAATATGAGCAACGGAACCGGTATCGAACACCCATGCACTACTACGAGAGCTGGTTAAGTACACATCAATAACATGTATATCAAATATACCTGATTTTTCCTTGGCCGCCTTCTTATCAGCCAGATACTTGGGGCAGTTGCGCTTCCAGTGACACATACCCTTGCAATAATAGCACTCCATTTCAGGCTTAGGTCCAGCTTTGGGTTTCTTCCTCGGATTGGCAACAGGCTTGCCGCTCTTCTTTGAATTACCCTTCTTTCCTATGCCGTTTCTCTTGAAACTAGTGGTCTTATCCACCATCAACACTTGATACTCTTTACGGAGTTCTGATTCTGCGACTTTCAGCATCGCGAATAACTCGCCGGGTGACTTGTTCTTCCCTTGCATGTTATAGTTCAACACGAAGCTCTTATAGCTTGGTGGCAGTGATTGAAGAATTCTGTCACTGATAGCCTCTTGCAGGAGTTCAATCCCCAGCTCAGCTAGACGGTTTGAGTACCCAGACATTTTGAGCACATGTTCAGTGAAAGACGAATTCTCCTCCATCTTGCAAGCATAGAATTTATCGGAGGTCTCATACCTCTCGATCCGGGCGTTCTTCTGAAAGATAAACTTCAACTCCTGGAACATCTCGTATGCTCCATGACGCTCAAAGCGATGTTGAAGTCCCGGCTCTAAGCCATACAAGACTGCACATTGAACTACTGAGTAGTCCTCCTTGCGTGCTAACCAAGCGTTCTTAGCATAATGGTCAGCCGCGGCGGGTGGTTCATCTCCTAGCGCAGCATTAAGGACATAATCCTTCTTCCCAGCTTGCAGGAGCAACTTAAGATTACGAGCCCAGTCTACAAAGTTGCTCCCATCATCTTTCAACTTAGCTTTCTCTAGGAACCTATTAAAATTCACGGTGACTATCGCGTGAGCCATTGATCTACAACACAAATATTTTCAAAGTGGACTTAGACCATGTTCAAGATAATTAGAGTTTAACTAATCAAATTACTTGCTAAACTCCCACTTCAAAAAGTACATATCTCTAGTCATTTGAGTGGTACATGATCCAATTTCACTAGCTCAAGTCCGATCATCACGTGAGTTGAGGATAGTTTCAGTGGTAAGCATCTCTATGCTAATCATATCAACTATACGATTCATGCTCGACCTTTCGGTATCATGTCTTCCGAGGCCATGTCTGCACATGCTAGGCTCGTCAAGCTTAACCCGAGTGTTCCGCGTGTGCAACTGTTTTGCACCCGTTGTATGTGAACGTTGAGTCTATCACACCCGATCATCACGTGGTGTCTCGAAACGACGAACTATAGCAACGGTGCGCAGTCGGGGAGAACACAATTTCGTCTTGAAATTTTAGTGAGAGGTCACCTCATATTGCTACCGTCGTTCTAAGCAAAATAAGGTGCATAAAAGGATTAACATCACATGCAATTCATAAGTGACATGATATGGCCATCATCATGTGCTTCTTGATCTCCATCACCAAAGCACCGACACGATCTTCTTGTCACCGGCGCCACACCATGATCTCCATCAACGTGTTGTCATCGAGGTTGTCGTGCTACTTATGCTATTACTACTAAAGCTACGTCCTAGCAATATAGTAAAGGCATCTGCAAACACAAACGTTAGATTAAAGACAACCCTATGGCTCCTGCCGGTTGCCGTACCATCGACGTGCAAGTCGATATTAACTATTACAACATGATCATCTCATACATCCAATATATCACATCACGTCATTGTCCATATCATATCACAAGCAAACCCTGCAAAAACAAGTTAGACGTCCTTTAATTGTTGTTGCATGTTTTACGTGGCTGCTATGGGTATCTAGTAGATCGCATCTTACTTACCTAAAAACCACAACGGAGATGTGCAAATTGCTATTTAACCTCTCCAAGGACTGTCTCGGTCAAAACCAATTCAACTAAAGTTGAAGAAACCGACACCCGCCAGTCATCTTTATGCAACGAGGTTGCAAGTCAAGCGATGAAACAAGTCTTTCGTAAGCGTAGGAATAATGTTGGTCCGGGCCGCTTCAATCCAACAATACCACCAAACCGAGAAAAGACTAAGGAGGGCAGCAAATCGAACATCACCGTCCACAAAACCTTTTGTGTTCTACTCGAGATTACATCTACGCATGAACGTAGCTCATGATGCCACTGTTGGAGAACGTCGCATGGGAAACAAAAAAATTCCTACGCGCACGAAGACCTCTCATGGTGATGTCCATCTACGAGAGGAGATTTGGATCTACGTACCCTTCTAGATCGCACAGCAGGAAGCGTTAAGAAACGCGGTTGATGTAGTGGAATGTCCTCACGTCCCTCGATCCGGCCCGTGAACCGTCATGCGATTCGTCCCACGATCCGCTCCGATCTAGTGCCGAACGGAGGGCACCTCCGCGTTCAGCACACGTGCAGCTCGACGATGATCTCGGCCTTCTTGATCCAACAAGCAAGACGGAGATGTAGATGAGTTCTCCGGCAGCGTGACGGTGCTCCGGTGGTGGTGAAGGATATACTCCTGCAGGGCTCCGCCCGAGCTCTGCGGAAATACGATCTAGAGGTAAAACTATGGTGTCTAGATCTGAGTTGCACGTGGCAAAGTTTTCTCAAATCAGCCCTGAATCACCAATATATATAGGAGAGAGGGGGAGGGACTTGCCTGTTGGGGAACGTCGCATGGGAAACAATAGTTTTCCTACGCGCACGAAGACCTATCATGGTGATGTCCATCTACGAGAGGAGATTTGAATCTACGTACCCTTGTAGATCGCACAGCAGGAAGCGTTAAGAAACATGGTTGATGTAGTGGAACGTCCTCACGTCCCTCGGTCCGCCCCGCGAACCGTCCCGCGATCCGTCCCATGATCCGCTCCGATCTAGTGTCGAACGGACGGCACCTCCGCGTTCAGCACACGTACAGCTCGACGATGATCTCGGCCTTCTTGATCCAGCAAGCAAGACGAAGAAGTAGATGAGTTCTCCGGCAGCGTGATGGCGCTCCGGTGGTGGTGAAGGATCTACTCCTGCACGGCTCCGCCCGAGCTCTGCAGAAATACGATCTAGAGGAAAAACCGTGGTGTTTGTGGTCGGGCTGCCGTGGCAAAAGTTGTCTCAAATCAGCCCTAGAACTCCACTATATATAGGAGGAGGGGAGGGGAGGCTTGCCTTGGGGTCCAAGACCCCAAGGGTCCGCCGGCCAAGGAGGTGGAGGAGTCCACCTCCAATCCTAGTCTAACTAGGATTGGAAGGTGGAGTCCTTCCCTTCCTTCCCACCTTTTTTTCTTTTCTCTTTGATTTTCTATCTCCTATGCATAGGGCCCTTTTGGGCTGTCCCACCAGCCTACGAAGGGCTGGTGCAGCACCCCTAAGGCCTATGGGCTTCCCCGGGTGGGCTGGACCCTCCTGGTGAACATCCGGAACCCATTCGTCACTCCCGTTACATTCCCGGTAATGCCCGAAAACTTTCCGGTGACCAAATGAGGTCATCCTATATATCAATCTTCGTCTCCGGACCATTCCGGAAACCCTCGTGACGTCCGTGATCTCATCCGGGACTCCGAACAACATTCGGTAACCACACATATAACTCAGCTATACTAAAACATCGCCGAACCTTAAGTGTGCAGACCCTACGGGTTTGAGAACTATGCAGACATGCCCCGAGGTACTCCTCGGTCAATATCCAATTGCGGGACCTGGATGCCCATATTGGATCCTACATATTCTCCGAATAACTTATCGGTTGAACCTCAGTGTCAAGGATTCAGGCAATCCCGTATGTCATTCCCTTTGTCCTTCGGTATGTTACTTGCCCGAGATTTGATCGTCAGTATCCGCATACCTATTTCAATGTCATTACCGGCAAGTCTCTTTTATCGTTCCGTAATACAAGATCCCGTGACTTACACTTAGTCACATTGCTTGCAAGGCTTGTGTGTGATGTTGTATTACAGAGTGGCCCCCGAGATACCTCTCCGTCACACGAAGTGACAAATCCTAGTCTTGATCCATACTAAATCAACGGACACCTTGGGAGATACCTGTAGAACACCTTTATAGTCACTCAGTTATGTTGTGATGTTTGATGCACACAAGGTATTCCTCCGGTGCCAGTGAGTTATATGATCTCATGGTCATAGGAACAAATACTTGACACGCAGAAAACAATAGCAATAAAACGACACGATCAATATGCTACGTTCATAGTTTGGGTCTTGTCCATCACATGATTCTCCTAATGATGTGATCCCGTTATCAAGTGACAACACTTGCCTATGATCAGGAAACCTTGACCATCTTTGATCAACGAACTAGTCAACTAGAGGCTCACTAGGGACAGTGTGGTGTCTATGTATCCACACATGTATTTGAGTTTCCAATCAATACAATTCCAACATGGATAATAAACGATTATTATGAACAAGGAAATATAATAATAACTAATTTATTATTGCCTCTAGGTCATATTTCCAACAGTCTCCCACTTGCACTAGAGTCAATAATCTAGTTCACATCACCATGTGATTTCAACGAATCCAACACCCATATAGTTCTGGGGTCTGATCACGTCTTGCTCGTGAGAGAGGTTTTAGTCAACGGTTCTGAAACTTTCAGATCCGTGTGTTCTTTACAAATCTTTATGTCATCTTATATATGCTGCTACTACGTGCTATTCGGAAATACTCCAAATATCTACTCTACTATACGAATCCATTTTACTACTCATAGTCATTCGGATTAGTGTCAAAGCTTGCATCGACGTAACCCTTTGCGACGAATTCTTTAACCACCTCCATAATCGAGAAAAATTCCTTAGTCCATTAGTTACTAAGGATAACTTTGACCGCTGTTCAGTGATTCAAACCTGGATCACTCTCTATACCTCTTAACAGACTTGTGGCAAGGCACACATTAGGTGCGGTACACAGCATGGCATACTGTAGAATCTATGGCTAAGGCATAGGGGACGACCTTCGTCCTTTCTCTTTCTTCTGCCGTAGTCGGGCTTTTGAGTCTTACTCATATTCACACCTTACAACATAGCCAAGAACTCTTTCTTTGCTGATCTATTTCGAACTCCTTCAAAAACTTGTCAAGGCATGCATTTCATTTGAAAGTTATGTTTAGCATTTTGATCAATCTTCATAGATCTTGATGCTCAATGTTCAAGTAGCTCTATCCAGGTCTTCCTTTGAAAACCCCCTTTCAAACAACCTTTATGCTTTACAGAAATTCTACATTACTTCCGATCAACAATATGTCAACCACATATACTTATCAGAAATTCTATAGTGCTCCCACTCACTTCTTTGGAAATACAAGTTTCTCATAAACCTTGTACAAACTCAAAAGCTTTGATCATCTCATAAAAGCGTATATTCCAACTCCGAGATGCTTGCACCAGTCCATAAAAGGATTGCTGGAGCTTGCATACTTGTTAGTATCCTTAGGATCGACAAAATCTTCTAATTGTATCACATACAATCTTTCCTCAAGGAAACCGTCGAGGAAACAATGTTTTGACTTCCTATGTGCAATATTTCACAAATAATGCAGCAACCACTAACATAATTCCAACACACTTTTAGCATCACTACGAGTGAGAAATTATCATCATAGTCAACTCTTTGATCTTGTCGAAAACATCTTTGCGACAAGTCGAGCTTTTCTCTAATGGTGAATAGTCACCATTATCGTCTGTTTTGTTTTAAAGATCCATCATTACTTAATAGTCTTACTACCATAAAGTAGTTCTTCCAAAGTCTACACTTTGTTATATACATGGATCCTCTCTCGGATTTCATGGCCTCCAGCCATTTGTCGGAATCCGGGCCCACCATCGCTTCTTCATAGCTCGTAAGTTCATTGTTGTTCAACAATATGACCTCCAAGACAGGGTTACCGTACCACTTTGTAGTAGTACACGACCTTGTCGACCTACGAGGTTTGTAGTGACTTGATCCGAAGCTCAATGACCACCATAATCAGTCTTCTACTTCAATTGGTGTAGGCGCCACAGGAACAACTTCTTGCGCCCTGCTACACACTGGTTGAAGTGACGGTTCAATAACCTCATCAAGTTCCACCACTCTCCCACTCAATTCTTTCGAGAGAAACCTTTCCTCGAGAAAGGATCCGTTTCTAGAAACAAACACTTTGCTTCCGGATCTGAGATAGGAGATGTATCCAACTGTTTTGGATATCCTATGAAGATGCATTTATCCGCTTTGGGTCCAAGCTTATCAGACTAAAACTTTATCACTAAGCATCACAGCCCCAAACTTTCAAGAAACGACAACTTAGGCTTCTCCAAACCATAGTCTATACTATGTCATTTCAACGGAAATACGTGGTGCCCTATTTAAAGTGAATGCATGTTGTCTCTAATGTATAACCCATAAATGATAGTGGTAATTCGATAAGAGACATCATAGTATGCACCATATCAAATTGGGCGTGGCTATGACGTTCAGACACATCATCACACTATGGTGTTCCAGGTGGCATGAACTGCGAAACAATTTTCATTTTGTCTTAACTGCGTACCAAAAACTCATAACTCAGATATTCATCTCGATGATCATATCGTAGACAGTTTATCCTCTTGTCACAACGATCTTCACTCTGAAATTGCTTTGAACTTTTCAATATTTCAGACTTGTGATTCATCAAGTAAATACTCTTGTATCTACTCAAATCGTCAGTGAAGTAAGAACATAACGATATCCACTGCGTGCCTTAGCACTCATTGGACTGCACACATAAAAAATGCATTACTCCCAACAAGTTACTTTGTTGTTTCATGTGGCATGTTTTGCATGTCTCAATTGATTCAAAATCAAGCGAGTCCAAATGATCCATCTCTATGGAGTTTCTTCATGCATTTATACCAACAGGTATGGTTTGCATGCCTCAAACGTTTCAAAAATGAGTGAGTACAAAGATCCATCGGCATGGAGCTTCTTCATGCATTTTATACCAACATGACTCAAGTGGCAGTGCCACAACTAAGTGGTACTATGATTGTTACTTTGTATCTTTTGTCACCAATATTATGAACATGTGTAACACTACAATCGAGATTCAATAAACCATTGAGGGTAATTATTCAAGCAAATAGAATAACTATTATTCTCTTTAAATGAATAATCGTATTGCAATAAACATGATCCAATCATGTTCATGCTCAACGCAAACACCAAATAACAATTATTTAGGTTTTACCACCAATCCCGATGATAGAGGGAGCGTGCGATGTTTGATCACATCAACCTTGCAAACACTTCCAACATGTATCGTCACCTCGCCTTTAACTAGTCTCCGTTTATACCGTAGCTTTCATTTTGAGTTACTAATCACTTAGCAACCGAACCGGTATCCAATACCCTCGTGCTACTAGGAGTACTAGTAAAGTACACATCAATATCATGTATATCAAATATACTTCTGTCGACTTTGCCAGCCTTCTTATCTACCAAGTATCTAGGGTAGCTTCGCCTCAGTGACCGTTCCCCTCATAACAGAAACACTTAGTCTCGGGTTTGGGTTCAATTTTTGGTTTCTTCATTAGAGCAGCAACTGGTTTGTCGTTTTATGAAGTATCCCTTCTAGCCCTTGCCCTTCTTGAAATTAGTGGTTTTACTAACCATCAACAATTGATGCTCCTTCTTGATTTCTACTTTCGCAGTGTCAAACATTGTGAATCACTCAAGGATCATCATATGTATCCTTGATTTGTTTATAGTTCATCACGAAGCTCTAGCGCTTAGTGGCAGTGACTTTGGAGAACCATCACTATCTCATTTGGAAGATTAACTCCCACTTGATTCAAGCGATTGTTGTACTCAGACAATCTGAGAACATGCTCAACGATTTGAGCTTTTCTCCTTTACTTTGTAGGCAAAGAATCTTGTCGGAGGTCTTATACCTCTCAACAAGGGCATGAGCATGAAATCTCAATTTCATCTCTTTGAACATCTCTTATGTTCTGCGACGTTTTCAAAACGTCTTCGGTGCCTTGCTTCTAAGCCATTAAGTATTGCATACTGAACTATCATGTAGTCATCAAAGACGTTTATGTCAGATGTTCGCAACATCCACAGACGATGCCCGAGGTGCAGCACACCGAGTGGTGCATTAAGGACATAATCCTTCTGCGCAGCAATGAGGACAATCCTCAGTTTCACGGACTCAGTCCGCAAAGTTGCTACTATCAACTTTCAACTAAATTTTCTCTAGGAACATATAAAAACAGTAGGGCTATAGCTCAAGCTACATCGTAATTCGCAAAGACCATCAAACTATGTTCATGATAATTAGTTCAATTAATCATATTACTTAAGAACTCCCACACAAAAGTACATCTCGCTAGTCATTTGAGTGGTACATGATCCAAATCCACTATCTCAAGTCCGATCATCACGTGAGTCGAGAATAGTTTCAGTGGTAAGCATCTCTATGTTAATCATATCAACTATATGATTCATGCTCGACCTTTTGGCCTCATGTGTTCCGAGGCCATGTCTGCACATGCTAGGCTCGTCAAGCTTAACCCGAGTGTTCCGCGTGTGCAACTGTTTTGCACCCGTTGTATGTGAACATTGAGTCTATCACACCCGATCATCATGTGGTGTCTCGAAACGACGAACTGTCGAAATGGTGCACAGTCGGGGAGAACACAATTTCGTCTTGAAATTTTAGTGAGAGATCACCTCATAATGGTACCGTCGTTCTAAGCAAAATAAGGTGCATAAAAGGATTAACATCACATGCAATTCATAAGTGACATGATATGGCCATCATCATGTGCTTCTTGATCTCCATCACCAAAGCACCGACACGATCTTCTTGTCACTGGCGCCACACCATGATCTCCATCATCACGATCTCCATCAACGTGTCGCCGTCGGGGTTGTTGTGCTATTTATGCTATTACTACTAAAGCTACGTCCTAGCTATATAGTAAACGCATCTACAAACACAAACGTTAGTTTAAAGACAACCCTATGGCTCCTGCCGGTTGCCGTACCATCGACGTGCAAGTCGATATTAACTATTACAACATGATCATCTCATACATCCAATATATCACATCATGTCATTGGCCATATCATATCACAAGCATACCCTGCAAAAACAAGTTAGACGTCCTCTAATTGTTGTTGCATGTTTTACGTGGCTGTTATGGATATCTAGTAGATCGCATCTTACTTACGCAAAAACCACAACGGAGATGTGCAAATTGCTATTTAACCTCTCCAAGGACCGCCTCAATCAAAACCAATTCAACTATAGTTGAAGAAACTGACACCCGCCAGTCATCTTTATGCAACGAGGTTACATGTCAATCTCTGAAACCAGTCTTTCGGAAGCGTACGAATAATGTCGGTCCGGGCCGCTTCAATCCAACAATACCGCTGAATCGAGAAAAGACTAAGGAGGGCAGAAAATCGAACATCACCGTCCACAAAACCCTTTGTGTTCTACTCGAGATAACATCTACGCATGAACCTAGCTCTGATGCCACTGTTGGGGAACGTCGCATGGGAAACAAAAAATTTCCTACGCGCACGAAGACCTATCATGGTGATGTAGTGGAAAGTCCTCACATCCCTCAGATCCCTCGATTCGCACAGTAGGAAGCGTTAAGAAACACGGTTGATGTAGTGGAACGTCCTCACATCCCTCGATTCGCCCCGCGAACCGTCCCACGAACCGTCCCGTGATCCGTCCCACGATCCGCTCCGATCTAGTGTCGAACGGACGGCACCTCTGCGTTCAGCACACGTACAGCTCGACGATGATCTCGGTCTTCTTGATCCAGCAAGCAAGATGGAGAAGTAGATGAGTTCTCCGGCAGCATGACGGCGCTCCGGTGGTGGTGAAGGATCTACTCCTGGAAGGGTCCGCCCGAGCTCTCGAGAAATACGATCTAGAGGAAAAATCGTGGTGTTTGTGGTCGGGGTTCCGTGGCAAAAGTTGTCTCAAATCAGCCCTAGAACTCCACTATATATAGGAGGAGGGGAGGGGAGGCTTGCCTTGGGGTCCAAGACCCCAAGGGTCCGCCGGCTAAGGAGGTGGAGGAGTCCACCTCCAATCCTAGTCCAACTAGGATTGGAAGGTGGAGTCCTTCCCTTCCTTCCCACCTTTTTTTTTCTTTTCTCTTTGATTTTCTATCTCCTGTGCATAGGGCCCTTTTGGGCTGTCCCACCAGCCAACCAAGGGATGGTGCGGCACCCCTAAGTCCTATGGGCTTCCCCGGGTGGGCTGGCCCCTCCCGGTGAACATCCAAAACCCATTCTTCACTCCCGTTACATTCCCGGTAATGCCCGAAAACTTTTCGGTAACCAAATGAGGTCATCCTATATATCAGTCTTCATCTCTGGACCATTCCGGAAACCCTCGTGATGTCCATGATCTCATCCGGGAATCCGAACAACATTCGGTAACCACACATATAACTCAACTATACTAAAACATCGCCGAACCTTAAGTGTGCAGACCCTCCGGGTTCGAGAACTATGCAGACATGCCCCGAGGTACTCCTAGGTCAATATCCAATAGTGGGACCTGGATGCCCATATTGGATCCTACATATTCTCCAAATAACTTATTTGTTGAACCTCAGTGTCAAGGATTCAGGAAATCCCGTATGTCATTCCCTTTGTCCTTCGGTATGTTACTTGCCCGAGATTCGACCATCAGTATCCGCATACCTATTTCAATCTCGTTACCGGCAAGTCTCTTTTATCGTTCCGTAATACAAGATCCCGTGACTTACACTTAGTCACATTGCTTGCAAGGCTTGTGTGTGATGTTGTATTACCGAGTGGGCCCCGAGATACCTATCCGTCGCACGGAGTGACAAATCCTAGTCTTGATTCATACTAACTCAACGGACACCTTCGGAGATACGTGTAGAACACCTTTATAGTCACTCAGTTACGTTGTGACGTTTGATGCACACAAGGTATTCCTCCGGTGCCAGTGAGTTATATGATCTCATGGTCATAGGAACAAATACTTGAGACGCAGAAAACAATAGCAATAAAACGACACGACAATTAGCTATGTTCATAGTTTGGGTCTTGTCCATCACATGATTCTCCTAATGATGTGATCCCGTTATCAAGTGACAACACTTGCCTATGGTCAGGAAACCTTGACCATCTTTGATCAACGAACTAGTCAACTAGAGGCTCACTAGGGACAGTGTGTTGTCTATGTATCCACACATGTATTTGAGTTTCCAATCAATACAATTCCAGCATGGATAATAAACGATTATTATGAACAAGGAAATATAATAATAACTAATTTATTATTGCCTCTAGGGCATATTTCCAACATTGACTTGAGAGCCAAGCCCCCAAGGTGCGCCGGCCAAGAGGAGGAGTAGGACTCCTACTCCAATCCTACTCAAAATAGGATTGGAAAGTGGAGTCCTTCTCTTCTTTCCCACCTTTTCCTTTTTTTTCTTTGGTTTTCTCTCTATGGCGCATAGGCCATATTGGGCTGTCCCATCAGCCCACTAAGGGCTGGTGCGCCACCCATAAGTCCTTTGGGCTTCCCCAGGAGGGTTGCCCCCCTCCCGGTGAACTTCCGGAACCCATTCGTCACTCCCGGTACATTCCCGGTAATGCATGAAACCTTTCCGGTAACCAAATGAAGTCATCCTATATATCAATCTTCGTCTCCGGACCATTCCGGAAACCCTTGTGACGTCCGTGATCTCATCCGGGGCTCCGAAGAACATTCGGTAACCTCCCATATAACTCAACTATACTAAAACATCACCGAATCTTAAGCGTGCAAACCCTGCGGGTTCGAGAACTATGTAGACATGCCCCGAGGTACTCCTTGGTCAATAGCCAATAGAGGGACCTGGATGCCCATATTGGATCCTAAATATTCTCCGAAGATCTTATCGGTTGAACCTCTGTGGCAAGGATTCATATAACCCCGTATGTCATTCCCTTTGTCCTTCGGTATGTTACTTGCCCGAGATTCGATCGTCGGTATTCGCATACCTATTTCAATCTCGTTACCAGCAAGTCTCTTTACTCGTTCCGTTATACAAGATCCCGTGACTTGCACTAAGTCACATTGCTTGTAAGGCTTGTGTGTGATGTTGTATTATCGAGTGGGCCCCGAGATACCTCTCCGTCACACGGAGTGACAAATCCCAGTCTTGATCCATACTAACTCCCTACTCGAGGACGAGCAGGAGTTAAGATTGGGGATGCTTGATACGTCTCCAACGTATCTATAATTTTTGATGGTTTCATGCTATTATCTTGTCAAACTTTGGATCTATTGCATGCCTTTTATACTTTTTTTTGAACTAACTTATTAACTCAGTGCCAAGTGCCAGTTCCTGTTTTTTCCATGTTTTTGACCCCTTTCACACGAGATTTTGAAACGGAGTCCAAACGGAAGAAAATCCCCGAAAATATTTTTTCTGGATCGGAAAAAGATCAGGGAGCTTTGGAGCCAAGGCAGGGGAGCCCCAGGGGCCCCACAAGCCCCCACCCCACCTTTGGAGATACCTGTAGAGCACCTTTATAGTCACCCAGTTACGTTGTGACGTTTGATACACACAAGGCATTCCTCCGGTGCCAGTGAGTTATATGATCTCATGGTCATAGGAACAAATACTTGACACGCAGAAAACTATAGCAATAAAACGACACGATCAATATGCTACTTTCATAGTTTGGGTCTAGTCCATCACATGATTCTCCTAATGATGTGATCCAGTTATCAAGCAACAACACTTTGCACATAGCTAGAAAACCTTGACTATCCTTGATCAACTGGCTAGCCAACTAGAGGCTTACTAGGGACATTGTTGTGTCTATGTATCCACACATGTATCTATGTTTTCATTCAATACAATTATAGCATGGATAATAAACAATTATATTTAAATAGGAAATATAATAATAACTATTTATCATTGCCTCTAGGGCATATCTCCAACAGTCTCCCACTTGCACTAGAGTCAATAATCTAGTCCTCACATCGCCATGTGATTTACATTGTAATAAATCGAACACCCATACAGTTCTCGTGTTGATCATGTTTTGCCCGTGGAAGAGGTTTAGTCAGTGGGTCTGCTACATTCAGATCCGTGTGCACTTTGCAAATATTCACATCATCTCCTTCGACGTAGTCGCGGATGAGGTTGAAGCGTCGTTTGATGTGTGTGGTCTTCTTGTGAAACCTTGGTTCCTTTGCTAAGGCAATGGCACCAGCGTTGTCACATAACAGAGTCAATGGATCTAGTGCACTTGGCACAACTCCAAGATCTGTCATGAACTGCTTCATCAAGACACCCTTCCTTGCGGCCTCCGAGGCAGCCATGTACTCCGCTTCACATGTAGAATCTGCTACGATGCTCTGCTTGGAACTGCACCAGCTTACCGCTCCCCCATTAAGAATAAATACGTATCAGGTTTGTGACTTAGAGTCATCCGGATCGGTGTCAAAACTTGCATCGACGTAACCTTTTACAGCAAGCTCTTTGTCACCTCCATACACGAGAAACATTTCCTTAGTCCTTTTCAGGTACTTCAGAATATTCTTGACCGCCCTCTAATGAACCACTCCTGGATTAGTTTAAAACCTGCCTGCCATACTTATGGCAAAGCTGACGTCTGGTCTAGTGCACAGCATCTCATACAAGATAGAGCCTACGGCTGAAGCGTAGGGTACGGAACTCATTTGTTCTCTATCTTCCGAAGTTGTTGGGCACTGAGTCTTACTCAATCTTATACCTTGTAATACTGGCAAGAACCCTTTCTTGGACTGATCCATTTTGAACTTCTTCAAAACTTTATCAAGGTATGTGCTTTGTGAAAGTCCTATCAGGCGTTTTGATCTATCCCTATAGATCTTAATGCCTAGAATGTAAGCAGCTTCTCCTAGGTCCTTCATAGAGAAAATTTTATTTAAGTAACCTTTTATGCTCTCCAAAAGCTCCATGTTGTTTCCAATCACCAATATGTAATCCACATATAATATTAGAAACGCCATAGAGCTCCCACTCACTTTCTTGTAAATACAAGAATCACCAACCACTTGTATAAACCCAAATGCTTTAATCACCTGATCAAAGCGTTTATTCCAACTCCGAGATGCTTGCACCAGTCCATAAATGGATTGATGGAGCTTGCATATATACTTTTTAGCATTCTTTGGATCGACAAAACCTTCGGGTTGCATCATATACAACTCTTCCTTAAAGGAACACCATTTTGACATCCATCTGCCAGATTTCATAACCGTAAAAGGCAGCTATTGCTAACATGATTCGGACAGACTTAAGCATCGCTACCGGTGAGAAATTCTCATCGTAATCAATTCCTCGAACTTGTGGAAAACCTTTTGCCACAAGTCGAGCTTTATAAACGGTCACATTACCGTCTGCGTCTGTCTTCTTCTTATAGATCCATTTGTAAACGGTTTTTCAAGTTTCAGAGAAATCTGAACACCAATACCATTGGATACATTGATCAGATCCCGACATGTCAGATCATAGACAAGCTTAGTGTTCCTACTAGGTGTGGTAGCCGTCTCATGAGAGTCTTTGAAACAGATCTCGTGGCTACATCCACCAACCATTATCTCAAAGATAATGTTGATTGTGTTGCCGGATGCAAACATGTTACGTAATAAGGAATATCGCTATATTGCATTTCTTGCAAATCAAATCATGTGACTAATTTCTCACAAAGTCTCTACCAACTTTTACATTCCATAAATATGTTCATGGAATTCGTATATGACGGCTTCGTAATTTGCAGGAATCAGGGGGAGTTTCATAGATCTCTACCAAATTTTACATTCCATATATATCCACAATCATCTAATGAAAGAGAAAGAGGACTCATTTCAACACAACTCTTGTAATCGTCGTGTCCCTTCGGATGCGCCCCTTCGGGGACTATAAATATGTAACTTGTCATCATCAATAGACAAATTTTTGATCTCAAACATTGAAAAGGGCCGCACGCCCAATGGTGATGATGTTTAGGTCGTCGTATGCACTGAGTCTGCTTACCAACATATCCACGAGAAATTGCACGCGGACAAGCTTCAGCTTCCACACAGAGATCCCAAATAACGGAGAAGAAAGGAAGCCCTAATATCTGGTAGCCCCTGAGTATAGTAGAAATATGTTAAGACTAATTACATATTGTAATTAAGGAGAATCTCCCCTTGCCCATCTGACATGCACCCGCACGGGCGTGTCCCTTGCAACCGTCATGTCTTCTTGGAACTGACACATCCTCTTGGATCGTCGCGTTTCCCCCTATGTATAAATTGAAAATTTCTGCACATCAATGAAACACAGATTCGACTTTTCTCAACACGTTATCAGCACTAGCTACAAGAGAGAGAAAAATTGCAATAGAAAAAGAGAGAACATAGAGAAGAAAGGGAGCGGAAGGAGCACTCACCAACGGTGAGATGCCAGGCCTTGTCTCATTTTGCCTTCACCTCATCCGCAAGGACGGTCACTGCTACTGCCTCATTGCCCGTCGCCGCCATGGAATAGGAGGACTCTGGCGCTTCCGACGCCGGATGCAAGCCATCCGCCGCTTCGGACGTGATACCACTGGACGCGGTCACCATGCCGCTGGGCGTGGTCGCCGCGCCGTTGGATGCACCCATCGCGGTGTGCTAGCGGTCCCCGGCAACGACACTAGAAAAATGTTGTTGACATGTTCCTGACTTGATGCCTCCACGGCAACGGAGCCAGAACTGCTCCCAGTTGCTCAACAATTAGCAATTGTCTTGCAATGGCCTACCAGCGCGTGGGTTCGCGACAGTTTTCGAGGGTAGAGTATTCAAACCATATTTGTTGGTTCGCCCGACGGGAAGTGAAAGAATATTCTCAAGTATGAGCAGTTGAATGCGTCAGATTCAACCACACCTGAAAGATTAGTGTCTACAAACAAAGTATCAGCAGCAAAGTAGTATGATAGCAACGGTGCCAGAAATGATCTGTTGACGGCAGACTATTCCTAACTTTTGTATCAATGGCGCCAGAAGTAGCCCGTGGACGGGAAATATTCTTTCCTGTCAACGGCGCGAGAAAAAGTATTGTAGCAGGTAGCAGCAGTGTAACGAGTAACAGCAGTGGCAAGGAACAGCAGTAGTGATAGCAGTAGCAAGTAGCAACAGTAGCAAGTAACAGCAGTAGCAAGTAGCAGCAGAGCAAAGCAAGTAACAGCAGCAGAGCAAAACAAGTAACAGCAGCAGCGATAGTAGTAACAGCAGCAGAGCAAAACAAGTATCAGCAGCAATGGGACAAACTCGTCGGCAATGGGTCGGTGATTTGTCGGATGATATTCATCATGCAACAGTTATAACACGGAGAGATATGTGGCTAGCTCCCGTTCGTCAATGTGATGTAGGCATGCATTCCGTGTGTCGTCGTACGTGCTTAGGGAAAAGAACTTGCATGACATCTATTGTCCATCCCTCCCGTGGCAGCGGGGTCCAAAAGGATACTACGGGATATTAAGGTTCTCCTTTTAATAAAGAACCGGAACAACGCATTAGCACTTGGTGAACACATGAACTCCTCAAACTATGGTCATCACCGGGAGTGGTTCCGGTTATTGTCACTCCGGGGTTGCCAGATCATAACACATAGTAGGTAAATACAACTTGCAAGATTGGATCTAAAACACACATATATTGGTGACAACATAATAATTTCAGATCTGAAATCATGGCACTCGGGCCCTAGTGACAAGCATTAAGCATGGCAAAGTAGTAGCAACATCAATCTCAGAACATAGTGGATACTAGGGATCAATCCCCGTCAAAACTAACTCGATTACATGATAGATCTCATCCTACTCATCACCGCCCAGCGGGCCTACGAATAGATTACTCACGAAAGATAAAGAGCTTCATGGAATTGGAGAGGGAAGAAGGTTGATGATGACGATGGCGACGATTTCCCCTCTACGGAGCCCAAAACGGACTCGAGATCTGCCCTCTAGATGAAGAACAGGATGTGGCAGCGCCTCCGTATCGCAAACGCGATGAAATCCTCTCTCTTAATTTTTTCGGGACGAAAGTGAATTTATAGAGCTGAGTTTGGGGGCGGCAGAGCCACGTGGGCCCCACAAGCTTGGTAGCCGCCACCAGGGGGCGGCGGCTACAGGGCTTGTGGCCCACTGGCCATCCCCTCCGGTGGATCTTTGCACAGGTATTTTTCATATTTTCCAGAAATATCCTCCGTAAATTTTCAGGACGTTCCATTCAAATCATGCTAAAAACAGCGTCAGTCCGGATTAGTTCCATTCAAATCATGCAAATTAGAGTCCAAAACAAGGGCAAAAGAGTTTGGAAAAGTAGATACGATGGGGACGTATCAACTCCCCCAAGCTTAAAACCTTGCTTGTCCTCAAGCAACTCAGTTGACAAACTGAAAGAGAAAGAAAAACTTTGACAAACTCTGTTTGATCTTGTTGTTGCAACTATGTCTAACTCATAACCAGAATTTTAGCAAGATCACAAGTTAACCACATAAGCAAGTGACACAAAGGTCTCACGGTAAACTAATATCAATGGCATAATCAGCTGGCGAGCAAATAATAATGAGTTTCAGATACCAACAATTCAATCAAAACAAGCATGAAGCAATATGAATAGGTGGTATCTCGATAGCTCTTTCTGAGACCGCAAAACATAAATGCAGAGCACTTTCAAAGATCAAGGGCTGACTAAACATTGTAATTCATAGCAACGAAGATCCAGTCATAGTCATACTCAATATCAAACAAAAGAAAAGCATAAAAATGACAGAGGTGCTCTCTAATTGGTGCGTATACAAGAAGAGGATGACTCAACAGGAAAATAAATAACCAGGCCCTTCGCAAAGGGAAGAATTGATTTGCAGAGGTGCCAGAGCTCAAACTTTGAAAACAGAGATAATAATTTTGGGTGGCATGCTTTCATTGTCAATGCAATGACCAAGAGTTCTCAATATCTTCCATGCTATTCATGCTATAGGCGGTTCCCAAATAGAAAAGAAAGTTTTAACTCCCCCACCACCAATCAATCACACTCCACGGCGAGCCGAATCCTCCGGTACCGTCCATACTAACATCAATCCGGGGGGAGTCTTGTTTTACAGTTATGTTTTCGATTTAAGCGTGGAACTCGGCATTCCAATTACCGGCCCCTTTCTCGTGAATGACAGCAAATAAACACATGTCGAGGATAACACGCCTAACATGGAAGATATCAATAGCCCCCTGTCACCACATGAGCGGTTCAAGCATGCAAAACAGATTATTTCTTGAAGATTTAGAGAATGGCACATGCAAATTTACTTGGAACGGCAGGTAGATACCGCAAATAGGTAGGCATGGTGGACTCTCATGGAAAAACTTTTCGGTTTATGGAAGTGGATGCACAAACAGTATTCCGCTTAGTACAAGTGAAGGCTAGCAAAAGACTAGGAAGCGACCAACTAGAGAGCGACAACAGTCATCAAGATGCAATGAGTTTGACTAACATTGAGTGCAAGCATGAACAGGATATAAATCACCATGAACACGAACATCATAGAGGCTATGTTGATTTTGTTTCAACTACATGCATGAACATGTGCCAAGTCAAGCCACTTGAATCATTCAAAGGAGAATACCATCCTATCATACTACAACATAGTCATCTCAAAATCTATGTTGGCATTTAAGACAAACAATTATAAGCTCCTAGCTAATTAAGCATGGCATCAGAAACTATGATCTCTAAGTTGTCATTGCAAACATGGTTCTCTCACAACAAAGCTAAATCTGGGATGACAAGCTAGTCATATTTACAAAAACAAATAGATAGAGTTCATACCAGCTTTTCCAGTCTCAGTCACTTCATCATATATCGTCATTATTGCCTTTCACTTGCACGATCAAACGATGCGAACAATAATAAGAGTGCTCGCGCATTGGACTAAGCTGAATCTGCAGGCAAACACAAAGGAGAAGACAAAGTAATATGGCTCTTTGAAAGCTAAACAGGTATGCATGCAAGAGCCACTAAATATTGTAACCAATATCTTCTACCTCGACCCAAAGAAAAAGAAAACTATTTACACAGGAAAACTCCCAACAACCAAAAGAAGGAAGGAAAATCTTTTTGGGTTTTCTCAAAAGGACACAAAACAAGAAAACAAGAAAACGAAAATAAACTAGCATGGATAATACAGTGGCAAAGTGTAAACACCGACTAACAAAGTGAAAGCGTAAGCATGAATGTAAGGTCGGTGAGAACATGTACTCCCCCAAGCTTAGGCTTTTGGCCTAGCTTGGTCTACTCCCAAGGATGGTCCTGGCGAAACCCAAAATCATACTGGGTGTTACACGGGAGTGCTGCAGCCACTGCCTGAATAGCTGCCTCACGAAGACGAGCAGTCGTCGCCTCCCTCTCATACTCCTGTGCCTCTCCTATGGTTATGTAGTATCTCCGTTTTACCTGAAAGTCAAAGAAAGCAGGAGCACGAAGGGTAATATGGAAAACACGCTGCCGGTTAAATATCAAACGGCATAGGAGGGATTCATCATCCCTCTCAAGGAACTGGTAAAGTGTTAGAGCGACACGATCAAGGTAGACTGTACGGAGAGGGGGGTCTCCTGAACGGATAGGTACTCCAAGAATTTGCTAAGCGCGTAGCATAAATTCCACCAAAGAAATCCCCATCAATGGCATTATTTTTCAGCCTCCTTGCTATTATAGCTCCCATGTTGAAGCTCATGTCACTTGTTACTGCGCTCTTAAGGATACTAAGGTCGGATGCGCATAGGTGACAATGTGCAACCTTGCCGTTAATGCATCTACCTATGAAGAGGGCAAAGTAGTGCAAGGCAGGGAAATGAATGCTTCCTATGGTAGCTTGCGTGATGTCTCTAGTTTCTCCAATAGTAATACTAGAGATAAAATCTCTAACCGAAGACTTAGCAGGATCATTAAGAGTACCCCCATCAGGTATCTTGCAAATCCTATTGAAATCCTCCAAATCCATGGTGTAGGATTTATCATACAGATCAAACAGTATGGATGAGTCACGGCCAACTAAAAATTTAAATCTACGCACGAAAGAGGCAGTGAGCATAGCATACTGTTCACATTTATCTCAGATGAATTCTTCTAACCCGGCATTGCGGACAAGTGTATCAAACTCATCCTTGAAGCCTGCTTCGATCATGAACTCATCGAAAGGCCATTCACATGGTTGTACCGGTGCGTCCCTTAATTGATAAGGATCGGGCTCCCGAATAGAAAGACGGGGACCCTTCTTACTTGAGGAACCACCATGAAACTTCCTCTTGGACATAATTTCCTTTTGCTGAAATTTTTGAAGTTCAAGAGAAAACTGAATGAAGACCAACCACACCTTGTAGCAGTTACTCCTACTAGTGCCTAGAGACCGAATCACGCGCTAAAACTACTTCGGACCAGCTAAAATCAACATTTCAAGCTCAAGAACAGGGTCACCAAGGTAGCAAGAATACGCGAAGGATAAAGCACTAGGGCAAAAATTAATTGGACCAATGGAGGAGTCACTTACCAAGGAGTAATTTCCCCAAAACGGTTCGGAGAATGGTGCTTTGAGCAAGGAGATCGAAAATCATAGCTAAATGAGCAAGAACACGGGTTTGAGCTGTGAAACGATTTTTTCTGGAGGTAGAAGAAGAGGATGTGAGCTAGAATGAGTGGAGGGGGTCCCTGTGGGCCCCACAAGCTTGGTAGCCGCCACCAGGGTGGCGGCAGCTACAGGGCTTGTGGCCCACTGGTGTGGCCCCCAGGCCAGCTCTCAGTCCCAGTATTTTTCAAAAAATCCAGAAAAAATCATACTAGATTTTCAGGACCATCGGAGAACTTTTATTTTCGGGGTATTTTTCTCCGGGACGCTAAAACAGAAAGCAGGAAAAACTAAACTAAATCTATCATTTTTCTTCTAAGCAACAAAAAGTGAAAGCTTAAAACAGAGGTATGTGACTCTTTGATTCATCTATTTCATGGTCATCGAAAGAAATCCGTCAATGGGGTTGATGAAATCCTTATGACAAAACCTTTTCGAATCGCAAGAGGAAACGGAGAATTGTCGAATAGCCACTAAGTCACCTCAATGGGGATATGTATCTCCCCAACAAGCAAATCATACTTCATCTTGACACGGGGAATAGGGCATTCAAAGCTCCCAATAAGAATCGATGAAGTTTTTTCGATAGCATTGATGCAATGTACTTGATATCGTTTCTTCGGAAAGTGCATTGTATGCTCATTACCGTTGACCTGGAAAGTGACATTACCTTTATTGCAATCTATAACAGCCCCTGCAGTGTTTAAAAAGGGTCTTCCGAGGATGACAGCCATGGCATCGTCCTCGGGAATATCCAAGATAACAAAGTGTGTTAAGATGGTGGTGTTAGCAACCACAATAGGCACATCCTCGCAAATGCCGATAGGGAAAGCAGTTGATTTGTCGGCCAATTGCAGAGAAACTTCAGTGGGTGTCAACTTATCCAGTTCAAGTCTACGATAAAGAGAGACGGCATAACACTAACACCGGCTCCAAGGTCACATAAGGCAGTTCTTATGTAGTTTCCTTTAATGGAGCAAGGTATAGTGGGCACTCCGGGATCACCAAGTTTTTTAGGAGTTCCACCTTTGAAAGTGTAATTGGCAAGCATGGTGGAGATCTCAAGATCTGGTATCTTCCGTTTATTAGTCACGATATCTTTCATGTACTTGGCATATGGAGACATTTTGAGCATATCAATTAACCGCATCTGCAGAAAGACGGGTCTTATCATCACAACGAAGTGCTCAAAATCCTCATCATCCTTTTTCTTGGACGGCTTAGGAGGAAAGGGCATGGGTCTCTGAACCCATGGCTCCCTTTCTTTACCATGCTTCCTAGAAGCAAAGTCATTCTTATCGTATCTCTTAGGTTGTGGGTTATCAGGATTAACCATAGGTTCAATCTCCACATCCTTATCATTGCTAGGTTGAGCCTCATTATGAACATCGCTGTCCATATTGTCACCAGGTTCATGTTCATCACCAGATTGTGTTTCTGCATCAGACGCAGAAATATCATTTGGTTCTTCAGGTGTGATAGTATTTGGTGAACTGACATGTAGGTTTCTATCATCCTTCTTCTTCTTACGATGACTGGGTGTATCAGCATTAATTCCTTGAGAATCTTGATCAATTCTCTTAGGATGGCCTTCAGGATACAAAGGTTCCTGAGTTATTTTGCCTCCTCTAGTAATGACTCTCACAGAGTTGTCATTTAATTCATTGAGCAAGTCATTTTGAGCTTTAAGTACTTGTTCTACCTGAGTAGTAATCATAGAGGCATGTTTACTAAAAAGCTTCAGATCATTGACATTTCTGTCTACACAATCACTTAAATGACTAAGCATACGAGTACTTTGTTCCAAATGTGTGCTAACATAATCATTGAAACTCTGTTGTTTGGCAACAAAGTTGTCAAATTCATCAAAGCATAGGCTAGCAGGTTTATCAAAAGGAATATCACTCTCATCAAACCTACGCACAGAATTCACTTCTACTACTTGTATCGGGTTATCGAGACCATGGATCTCTTTGATAGGTGGTAGATTTTTGACATCTTCAGATCTAATGCCTTTATCTTGCATAGATTTCTTGGCTTCTTGCATATCTTCGGGACTGAGGAATAGAATACCTCTTTTCTTAGGATTTGTCTTAGGAGGTGGTTCGGGAATAGTCCAAGCATTATCGTTGATCAAGATGTTATTCAGTAGAATCTCAGCTTGTTCTATAGTTTGTTCCCTAAAAACACAACCGACACAACTATCTAGGTGGTCTCTAGAAGCATCGGTAAGTCCATTATAGAAGATATCAAGTATCTCGTTCTTCTTAAGAGGGTGATCAGGCAAAGCATTCTGTAGCTGGATGAGCCTCCCCCAAGCTTGTGGGAGACTCTCTTCTTTGAGTTGAGCAAAGTTGTATATTTCCTGCAAGGCAGCTTGCTTCTTATGGGCAGGGAAATATTTCTCACAGAAGTAATAGACCATATCCTGGTGACTACTCACACATCCAGGAGCAAGAGAAGTGAAACAGGCCTTAGCGTCATCCTTTAGGGAGAAAGGAAACAGCTTAAGGATATAGTAGTAGCGGATCTTCTCCTCACTAGTGAAAAGGGTGGCTATATCGTGTAGTTTGGTAAGATGGGCTACGACCGTCTCAGACTCATAACCGTGGAAAGGATCAGATTCGACTAGAGAGATTATCTCAGGGTCGACAAAGAATTCATAATCCTTATCGGTGATAAAGATAGGTGAAGTGACAAACTTCGGGTCGTATTTCATCCTAGCTTTCATAGATTTTTCCTTCCACTTGAGAAGTAATTTCTCAGCGTCATAGGCATCCTTACACGCAAGAAAATCCTCAGCTATCTCTCCCTCCATAACATAACCCTCAGGTATATCACGCAATTCATATCTAGGAGAGCTAGATCTAGCAGGAGCAAAAGCAGGTTCTATCTCAATAGTATCGGCAGTTTCAGAAGCATCACGAGCATTGGCAGTAACCCTAGCAATATGGGCATCAAGGAATACACCTAGTAGCATATCAGGCAAAGCAGTATCAAGCATAGCATCATCAGGCAAAGCAGTATCAAGCATAGCATCTCTAGCAGTATCAGGCATAGCATCTCTAGTAGTATCAGGCAAAGCATCTCTAGCAGTATCAAGCATAGTAGCATCATAAGCATCATCAAGCACATGCGACATATCAAGATTTCTAGCACGAGGTGGTGTCGCAAACTTACTCATAACTGAAGGTGAATCAAGTGCGGAGCTAGATGGCAGTTCCTTACCTCCCCTCGTAGTTGAGGGCAAAACTTTGGTTTTTGGATCTTTCACATTCTTCATAGTGATCAGCAGATATAAATCCCAAGTGACTCAGAGAATATAGCAATCCCTTCCCCGACAACGGCGCAAGAAAAATGCTGCTAGCAGTCCCCGGCAACGACACTAGAAAAATGTTGTTGACGTGTTCCTGACTTGATGCCTCCACGGCAACGGAGCCAGAACTGCTCCCAGTTGCTCAACAATTAGCAATTATCTTGCAATGGCCCATCAGCACGTGGGTTCGCGGCAGTTTTCGAGGGTAGAGTATTCAACCCAAATTTTTGGTTCGCCCGACGGGAAGTGAAAGAATATTCTCAAGTATTAGCAGCTGAATTCGTCAGATTCAACCACACCTGAAAGATTAGTGTCTGCAAGCAAAGTATCAGCAGCAAAGTAGTATGATAGCAACGGTGCGAGAAATGATCTGATGACGGCAGACTATTCTAACTATTGTATCAATGGCGCCAGAAGTTGCCCATGGACGGGAAGTATTCTTTCCCGTCAACGGCGCGAGAAAAAGTATTGTAGCAGGTAGCAGCAGTGTAACGAGTAACAGCAGTGGCAAGGAACAACAGTAGCAAGTAGCAACAGTAGCAAGTAACAGCAGTAGCAAGTAGCAGCAGAGCAAAGCAAGTAACATCAGCAGCAACAGTAGTAACAGCAGCAGAGCAAAACAAGTAACAACAGCAACAGTAGTAACAGCAGCAGAACAAAACAAGTATCAGCAGCAGTGGGACAAACTCGTAGGCAATGGGTCGGTGATTTGTCGGATGATATTCATCATGCAACAGTTATAACACGGAGATATATGTGGCTAGCTCCCGTTCGTCAATGTGATGTAGGCATGCATTCCGTGTGTCATCATACGTGCTTAGGGAAAAGAACTTGCATGACATCTATTGTCCATCCTTCCCGTGGCAGCGGGGTCCAAAAGGATACTACGGGATATTAAGGTTCTCCTTTTAATAAAGAACCGGAACAACGCATTAGCACTTGGTGAACACATGAACTCCTCAAACTATGGTCATCACCGGGAGTGGCTCCGGTTATTGTCACTCCGGGGTTGCCGGATCATAACACATAGTAGGTAAATACAACTTGCAAGATCGGATCTAAAACACACATATATTGGTGACAACATAATAATTTCAGATCTGAAATCATGGCACTCGGGCCCTAGTGACAAGCATTAATCATGGCAAAGTAGTAGCAACATCAATCTCAGAACATAGTGGATACTAGGGATCAATCCCCGTCAAAACTAACTCGATTACATGATAGATCTCATCCTACTCATCACCGCCCAGCGAGCCCACGAATAGATTACTCACGAACGATGAAGAGCTTCATGGAATTGGAGAGGGAAGAAGGTTGATGATGACGATGGCGATGATTTCCCCTCTTCGAAGCCCAAAACGGAATCCAGATCTGCCCTCCAGATGAAGAACAGGATGTGGCGGCGCCTCCGTATTGCAAACGTGATGAAATCTTCTCTCTTGATTTTTTTCGGGACGAAAGTGAATTTATATAGCTGAGTTTGGGGGAGGCAGAGCCACGTGGGCCCCACAAGCTTGATAGCCGCCACGAGGGGGGCGGCGGCTACACGGCTTGTGGCCCACTGGCCCATCCCCTCTGGTGGATCTTTGCACAGGTATTTTTCATATTTTCCAGAAATATTCTCCGTAAATTTTCAGGACGTTCCAAGAACTTTCATTTCTGCACAAAAACAACACCATGGCAATTCTGCTGAAAACAGCGTGAATCCGGGTTAGTTCCATTCAAATCATGCAAATTAGAGTCCAAAACAAGGGCAAAAGAGTTTGGAAAAGTAGATACGATGGAGACGTATCACGGGGCTTCTCCTGCTAGTTGTTGTAGGCCGTTGGGGTTTGACCCATGGATGGTGGACGATCGATGTGCCCCTACGGTGCACGGGGTTGCAGCCGCACCTGCCCCGCCCCCGGGTCTCCGCCTCCACCACCTCCTCCATCGGCGTCTTGGCTTGCGCCGTCTACGCCCACGCTAGTAGTCGAAACTGTCGGTCCAAGACATGGCCCCTCAGGATACGTGTGTGTCCTGATGCGTGCCTTCGTGGACGAAGAGGCTGCTCTCGGCTTCGTCTCAGCTCCCACCGGCGCCTCCAGCGTCATACGGCTCAGAGTTGGGATAGAAGGCGCCGACGCTAATGCCTGATACGTCTCCAACGTATCTACAATTTTTGATGGTTCCATGCTATTATCTTGTCAAACTTTGGATGTTTTGTATACCTTTTATATCTTTTTTGGGACTAACTTATTAACTCAATGCCAAGTCTCAGTTCCTGTTTTTTCCGGGTTTTGACCCTTTTCAGAGGAGGATTTTAAACGGTGTCCAAACGGAATAAAACTTCCGAAAAGATTTTTTCCGGAACAGAAGATACACACGGGACGTGAGAACCAAGGCACAGGCCACCAGGGGAGGCCACAAGCTCCCTAGGCGCGGCCAGGGGGCCCACGCCTAGCAGGATTATGGGCCCCCTGTGGCTCGTCTGCCCTACCTCTTCCGTCTATAAATTCCTGAAAAATCCAAAACTGTGAGAGAGATCCGCGAAAATACTTTTCCACCGCCGCAAGCTTTTGTCTCCGCAAGATCCCATCTGGGCATGTTCTGGTGCCGTGCCGGAGGGGGGATTCGGATACGGAGGGCTTCTTCATCAACACCATGGCCTCTCCGATGATGCGTGAGTAGTTCACCATAGACCTTCGGGTCCATAGCTAATAGCTAGATGGCTTCTTCTCTCTCTCGGATCTTCAATACAAAGTTCTCCATGATCTTCATGGATATCTATCCGATGTAATCTTCTTTTGTGGTGTGTTTGTCGAGATCCGATGAATTATGGATTTATGATCAGATTGTCTATGAATCTTATTTGAGTTTCTTCTGATCTCTTATATGCATGATTTCATATCCTTGTAATTCTCTTCGAGTTGTGGGTTTTGTTTGGCCAACTTGATCTATGATTCTTGCAATGGGAGAAGTGCTTGGTTTTGGGTTCATACCGTGCGGTGACCTCACCCAGTGACAGAAGGGGTAGCGAGGCACGCATCATGTTGTTGTCATCAAGGGTAAAAAAGATGGGGTTTACATCCTTGGTTTGAGATTATCCCTCTACATCATGTCATCTTGCTTAAGGCGTTACTCTGTTTGTCATGAACTCAATACACTAGATGCATGCTGGATAGCGGTCGATGTGTGGAGTAATAGTAGTAGATGCAGAAAGTATCAGTCTACTTGTCTCGGACGTGATGCCTATATGTATGATCATTGCCTTAGATATCGTCATGACTTTATGCGGTTCTATCAATTGCTCGACAATAATTTGTTCACCCACCGTAATATTTGCTATTTTGGGAGAAGCCTCTAGTGAACATTATGGCCCCGGGTGTACTTCACACCATATTTTCAGCTTTTCACTTTTACTTCGTTGCACTTTCCGCCTTCAGATCTCACTTTGCAATCAATCTTGAAGGGATTGACAACCCCTTTATAGCGTTGGGTGCAAGCTCGTTTGTGTTTGCGCAGGTACTCTGGACACTTGGCTTGATTCTCCTACTGTATTGATACCTTGGTTCTCAAACTGAGGGAAATACTTACTGCTCCTGTGCTGCATCACCCTTTCCTCTTCAAGGGAAAACCAACGCAAGGTCATGAGGTAGCAGAAGGATTTCTGGCGCCGTTGCCGGGGAGGATCAAGTTCTAGGTGAAGCTCATCCAAGTAAGTGTCGCAAACTCATCTCTTGCATTTACTTTTTTGCCTCTCGTTTTCCTCTCCCCCACTTCTAAAAAACAAAAAATTACAAAAATATTTGCCTTTTTCGTTTGCCTTTTTCGTTCGCCCTTTTCTCTCGCCTGCTTTCTGTTCGCTTGTGTGCTTGTTTGCTTGCCGAAGTCACCATGACTGAAAACACCAAACTTTGTGACTTCTCGAATACTAATAATAATGATTTTATTAGTACTCCGATTGCTCCCGCCACTAGTGCGGAATCATACGAAATCAATGCTGCTTTGCTGAATCTTGTTATCAAAGATCAATTCTCCGGCCTTCCTAGTGAAGATGCTGCATCCCATCTTAATTCCTTCATTGAGCTTTGCGATATGCAAAATAAGAAATATGTGGATAATGATGTGATTAAATTGAAGCTTTTTCCGTTCTCGTTGCGAGATCGAGCAAAAACTTGGTTTTCATCTTTGCCCAAAAATAGTATTGATTCTTGGAACAAGTGCAAAGATGCTTATATATCCAAGTATTTTCCGCCGGCAAAGATTATCTCTCTCCGTAATGATATCATGAATTTTAAGCAACTTGATCATGAACATGTTGCATAATCTTGGGAGAGAATGAAATTGATGATTAGAAATTGTCCCGCTCATGGCTTGAGTCTTTGGATGATTATACAAATCTTCTACGCTGGCTTGAATTTCGCTTCTAGAAATATCTTGGACTCCGCCTCAGGTGGAACGTTCATGGAAATCACATAGGGAGAAGCCACAAAACTCCTAGACAATATCATGACAAACTACTCTCAGTGGCACACTGAAAGATCACCTACTAGTAAGAAGGTACACGCTATAGAAGAAATTAACTCGTTGAGTGCTAAGATGGATGAGTTAATGAAATTGGTTGCTAGTAAAGGTCTTCCTTTAGATCCTAATGATATTCCCTTGTCTTCCTTGATTGAGTGTAGTAATGCGAGCTTGGACGTTAATTTTGTTGGTAGGAATAATTTTGGCAACAACAATGCTTTTAGAGGAAACTATGTTCCTAGGCCTTTTCCTCGTAATTCCTCTAATAACTTTGGCAAATCCTACAAAAATACTCATGGAAATTACAATAAATTACCCTCTGATCTAGAGAGTAATATCAAAGAGTTTATCAACTCGCAAAAGATTTTCAATGCGTCCATAGAGGAAAAACTACTCAAAATTGATGATTTGGTTAGGAGCGTTGATAGAATGTCTAGTGATATTGATGCTTTGAAAGTTAGATGTGCTCCTCCCAAGATCAATATGGATGAAACTTTGAAAGCTATGCGTGTTTCCATGAGTGAGAGCAAAGAAAGAACCGTCCAAATTCGTGCTAGACATGAATGGCTTAAACAGGCGTGTTCTCGTGATGAGAATCACGAAGGTCTTAAAGTGCTTGGTGTGCCTCCCATTGAATCCTTGTTTTCTGGTGTCAAACCTAATGATGATTGGGATGGATATGAATCCACTTTGGTTGAAAAATGCCCCAATGATTTGGAGTCCATCTATCTTGATGCTAAAAGCATTGAAAGTGGAGTAGACGAAATCAAAACTTTGAGTAGTAATGAAACTACTACTTTGGATTTCAAGGAATTCAATTATGATAGTTGCTCCTTGTTTGAACGCATTTACTTGATGCAATCCATGCTAAACTCTCCACACGCTTATAGCCAAAACAAGGCCTTTACCAATCATATCGTCGAAGCTATGATAAAATCTCTTGAAGAGAAACTTGAGTTGCAAGTTTTTGTTCCTAGAAAGCTTCATGATGAGTGGGAACCTACTATCAAAATCAAAATCAAAAACTATGAATATAATGCTTTGGGTGATTTGGGTGCTAGTGTTTCCGCGATTTTAAAGTCTTTATGTGATATTCTAGGCTTTAATGAGATTGAGGAGTGTTCTCTTAATTTGCATCTTGCGGATTCTACTGTCAAGAAACCCATGGGAAGGATCAATGATGTTCTTATTATTTCAAATAGGAACTATGTACCCGTGGATTTCATTGTGCTTGATATTGATTGCAATCCTACATGCCCTATCATTCTTCGTAGACCTTTCCTAACGACTATTGGTGTTATCATCGATATGAAGGAAGGAAATATTAGGTTTCAATTTCGTTTAAATAAGAGCATGGAGCATTTTCCTAGAAATAAAATAAGATTGCCTTATGAATCCATGGTGAGGGCTACTTATGGTTTGAGCACCAAAGATGATTATACGTGATTCTATCACCTTATGCCTAGCTAAGGGCGTTAAACAATAGCGCTTGTTGGGAGGCAACCCAATGAATTTATATTTTTCTTTCTATTTTGTTGCGTCCACACCATCATAATTTTGTTATGATTGTGTTTTTTGTGTTTCTTTTTGTGTTTGAGCCAAGCAAAACCTTTATGACTAGTTTTGGTGATGGTTGTTTGATCCTGCTGGAAAAAGACAGAAACTTTTCACTCACGAAATTATTTTTCATTTTTATTCAGAGAGATCTTTTGAGTTGATTCTTTTTTCTGCTGGTTGATATGCCTTTTTACGAGGCTTTCGTAATTTTTCCGAGTTTTTGAGGTACCATAAGTATACGAAGTATACAGATTGCTACAGACTGGTCTGATTTTGACAGATTCTGTTTTTTGTTGTGTTGGTTGCTTGTTTTGATGAAACTATGGATAGTATCGGGGGGTACTAGTCATGGAAAAGTGAGAATACATTAATCTAACAACAATATAAATAGAAATCAAGATTTCTACAGTACCTAAAGAGGTGGTGCTTTGTTTTCTTGTGCTAATGACATCACGAGTTTATGTTTAAGTTTTGTGTTGTGAAGTTTTCAAGTTTTGGGTGATGTTCTCATGGACAAAGGGATAAAGAGTGGAAAGATCTCAAGCTAATCCAAATTCAAGGACACCAAAAAGCCTAAGCTTGGGGATACCCCAGGAAGGCATCCCCTCTTTCGTCTTCAATCCATCGGTAACATTACTTGGAGCTATATTTTTATTCACCACATGATATGTGTTTTGCTTGGAGCGTCTTGTATCGTAGGAGTATTTTCTTTTTGTTGTGTCACAATCATCCTTTCTGCACACCTTTTGATGGAGACACTCATTCATCGTGAATTTGCTAGAATACTCATTGTGCTTCACTTATATCTTTTGAGCTAGACAATTTTGCTCTATGTGCTTCACTTAGATCTTTTAGAGCACGGTGGTGCGTAACTTGGTAGTTGGCTTGTGCTATGAAAGTAGTCCCAAAGGTGATAGGTACCCAAATAGGATACATAAAACTTCCATCTTCATGTGCATTGAGTAGAAAGAAAAGTTTGATTCCTC
The DNA here is from genome assembly GCF_904849725.1 of Hordeum vulgare subsp. vulgare. NCBI lineage: Eukaryota > Viridiplantae > Streptophyta > Magnoliopsida > Poales > Poaceae > Hordeum > Hordeum vulgare. The sequence continues at coordinate 8,249,327 of NC_058521.1, read as the reverse complement.
TCAATTAGTTTTGAGACGTGGATTTGGTAATATTAAGAGTTATGTTAGTAGGGTGTTGTGAATCTAGAAATACTTGTGTTGCAGTTAGTGATTCCCGTAACATCCACGTATGGTGACCCGCTATGTTAGGAAGTCGGAGCATAATTTATCTATTGATTTTCATCCTTTGTGTTGCGGTCGGGATCGCGCGATGGTTTAAACCTACCAACCCTTCCCCTAGGAGTGTGCGTTTAACACACTGTTTCGATTACTAATAAAAACTTTCGCAATAAGTATGTGAGTTATTCATGACTAATGTGAGTCCATGGTATAGAAGCACTTTCACCTTCCACCATTGCTAACCTCTCTAGTACCGCGCAATTTTCGCCGGTGCACAAACCCACCATATGCCTTCCTCAAAACAGCCACCATACCTACCTACTATGGAATTTTCATAGCCATTCCGAGATATATTTCCATGCAACTCCCACCGTTCCGTCTCATGACTTGTGTCGTCACTCTCATATTGCCATTGCATGATCGTAAGATAGCTAGCGAGATGTTTCAACGTCATATGCCAAGCTAGATCATTGCACATCCCGATACACTGCCGGAGGCATTTCCATAGAGTCATCATCATTCTAAGCTTTGAGCTGTGAGTAAATAAAAGTGTGATGATCATCATTATTATAGCATTGTCCCATGTGAGGAAATTAAAAAAAAGAGGCCAAAGTTGCCCACAAAAAAAGGGAGAGATATGGAAAGAGGCCAAAGAGCCCTGATACGTCTCCAACGTATCTATAATTTTTGATGCTTTCATGCTATTATCTTGTCAAACTTTGGATGTTTTGCATGCATTTTATATATTTTTTGGGACTAACTTATTAACTCAGTGTCAAGTGCGAGTTCTTGTTTTTCCCATGTTTTTGACCCCTTTCGGAGGATATTTTGAAATGGAGTCCAAACGGAAGAAAATCCCCGAAAAGATTTTTTCTGGAACGGAAGAAGATCGGGAAGCTTGGGAGCCAAGGCAGGGGAGCCTCAGGGGACCCACAAGCCCCCACCCCGCGGCGAGGGGGGTAGGCCGCGCCACCCAGGCTTGTGGGCCCCTGAGCGCCCCCTGATCTAGGGGTCACACTTATAAATTTACTAAAAATCCCGAAAAAATCAGGAGATCATCGAAATCACTTTTTCGCCGTCGCAAGCTTCTGTCTCCGCAAGATCCCATCTGGGGCACGTTCTGGTGCCCTGCCGGAGGGGGGATTCGGACATGGAGGGCTTCTCCATCAACAACATGACCTCTCTGATGATGCGTGAGTAGTTCACCATAGACCTACGGGTCCATAGCTAGTAACTAGATGGCTTATTCTCTCTCTTGGATCTTCAATACAAAGTTCTCCATGATCTTCATGGAGATCTATCCGATGTAATCTTCTTTTGCAGTGTGTTTGTCGAGATTCGATGAATTGTGGATTTATGATCAGATTATCTATGAATCTTATTTGAGTTTCTTCTGATCTCTCTTATGCATGATTTCATATCCTTGTAATTCTCTTCGAGTTGTGGGTTTTGTTTGGCCAACTAGATCTATGATTCTTGCAATGGGAGAAGTGCTTGGTTTTGGGTTCATACCGTGCGGTGACCTCACCCAGTGATAGAAGGGGTAGCGAGGCACGCATCGTGTTGTTGCCATCAAGGGTAAAAAGATGGGGTTTTCATCATTGGTTTGAGACGATCCCTCTACATCATGTCATCTTGCTTAAGGCGTTACTCTGTTCGTCATGAACTCAATACACTAGATGCATGCTGCATAGCGGTCGATGTGTGGAGTAATAGTAGTAGATGCACAAAGTATCGGTCTACTTGTCTCAGACGTGATGCCTATATCTATGATCATTGCCTTAGATATCGTCATGACTTTGCGCGGTTCTATCAATTGCTCGACAGTAATTTGTTTACCCACCGTGATATTTGCTATTATGAGAGAAGCCTCTAGTGAACACTATGGCCCCCAGGGTCTACTCCACACCATATTTTTAGCCTTACACTTTTTACTTCGTTGCACTTTCCGCCTTCAGATCTCACTTTGCAAACAATCTTGAAGGGATTGACAACCCCTTTGAAGCGTTGGGTGCAAGCTTATTTGTGTTTGCGCAGGTACTCTGGACTTGACGAGGCCCTCCTTCTAGATCGATACCTTGGTTCTCAAACTAAGGGAAATACTTACTGCTCCTGTGCTGCATCACCCTTTCCTCTTCAAGGGAAAAACCGACGAAAACCAGAGAAGTAACAAGAAGAATTCCTAGCACCAAGGAAGGACTTTTGTTACCGTAGCAGAATAATTTCTGGCGCCGTTGCCGGGGAGGAAGATCAAGTCAAGGACTCATCCAAGTAGGTGTCGCAAACTCATCTCTTGCATTTAGTTTGTTTGCTAGTTGCCTCTCGTTTTCTTCTCCCCCACTTCACCAATTTGCCTTTTTCGTTTGCCTTTTTTGTTCGCCATTTCATTCACCCTTTTTCTCGCCTGCTCTTTGTTGCTTGTGTGCTTCCTTGCTTGCTGAAGTCACCATGAATGAAAACACCAAACTTTGTGACTTCTCGAATACTAATAATAATGATTTTATTAGTACTCCGATTGCTCCCGCCACTAGTGCGGAGTCATACAAATCAATGCCGCTTTGCTGAATCTTGTTATGAAAGAGAAATTCTCTGGCCTTCCTAGTGAAGATGTCGCATCCCATCTCAATACCTTCATTGAGCTTTGCGATATGCAAAATAAAAATTATGTGGATAATGACGTGATTAAATTAAAGCTTTTTCCTTTCTCGCTGCGAGATCGCGCAAAAACTTGGTTTTCTTCTTTGCCCAAAAATAGTATCAATTCTTGGGATAAGTGCAAAGATGCTTATATATCCAAGTATTTTCCGCCGGCTAAGATCATCTCTCTCCGTAATGATATCATGAATTTCAAGCAAATTGATCGTGAACATGTTGCACAAGCTTTTGAGAGAATGAAATTAATGATTAGAAATTGTCCCGCTCATGGCTTGAGCCTTTGGATGATTATTCAAATCTTTTACGCTTGCTTGAACTTCTCTTCTAGAAATATTTTGGACTCCGCCTCAGGTGGAACGTTCATGGAAATCACGTTAGGAGAAGCCACAAAGCTCTTAGACAACATCATGACGAACTTCTCTCACTGGCACACTGAAATATCACCTACTAGTAAGAAGGTACACGCAATAGAGGAAATTAACTCGTTGAGTGCTAAAATGGACGAGTTAATGAATTTGGTTGCTAGTAGAAGTGCTCCTTTGGATCCTAATGATATGCCTTTGTCTTCTTTGATTGAGAGTAGCAACGCTAGCTTGGACGTTAATTTTGTTGGTAGGAATAACTTTGGCAACAACAATGCTTCTAGAGGAAACTATGTTCCCAGGCCTTTTCCTAGTAACTCCTCTAATAACTTTGGCAACTCCTACAACAATACTCGTGGAAATTACAATATATTACCCTCTGATCTAGAGAGTAATATCAAAGAGTTCATCAACTCTGAAAAGATTTTCAATGCGTCCATAGAGGAAAAGCTACTCAAAATTGACGATTTAGCTAAGAGCGTTGATAGAATGTCTAGTGATGTTGATGCTTTGAAAGTTAGATGTGCTCCTCCCAAAATCAACATGGATGAAACTTTGAAAGCTATGCGTGTTTCCATGATTGAGATCCAAGAAAGAACCGCCAAAATTCGTGCTAGACATGAATGGCTTAAAAAGGCGTGTTCTCGTGATGAGAATCACAAAGATCTTAAAGTGCTTGGTGTGACTCCCATTGACTCTTTGTTTTCTTGTGTCAAACCTAATGATTATGGGGCTGTATATGAATCCACTTTGGTTGAAAAGTGCCCCAATGATTCAGAGTCCATCTATCTTCATGCTAAAAGCATTGAAAGTGGAGTAGAAGAAGTTAAAACTTTGAGTAGTAATGAAATTACTACCGTGGATTTCAAGGAATTCAATTATGATAGTTTCTCCTTGATTGAATGCATTTCTTTGATGCAATCCATGTTAAACTCTCCACACGCTTATAGCCAAAACAAGCCTTTACAGATCATATCATCGAAGCTATGATAAAATCTCTTGAAGAGAAACTTGAATTGGAAGTCTCTATCCCTAGAAAGCTTCATGATGAGTGGGAACCTACCATCAAAATCAAAATAAAAAACTATGAGTGCAATGCTTTGTGTGATTTGGGTGCTAGTGTTTCTGCAATTCCAAAGTCTTTATGTGATGTTCTGGGTTTTAATGAGATTGAAGAGTGTTCTCTTAATTTGCATCTTGCTGATTCTACTGTCAAGAAACCCATGGGAAGGATCAATGATGTTCTTATTGTTGCAAATAGGAACTATGTACCCGTGGATTTCATTGTGCTTGACATTGATTGCAATCCTACTTGCCCTATTATTCTTGGTAGACCTTTCCTAAGGACTATCGGTGCTATCATCGATATGAAGGAAGGGAATGTTAGATTTCAATTTACTTTAAGGAAGGGCATGGAACACTTTCCTAGAAAGAAAATAAGATTGGCTTATGAATCCATGATGAGGGCCACTTATGGTTTGAGCACCAAAGACGACGATACGTGATTCTATCGCTTTTATGCCTAGCTAAGGGCGTTAAACAATAGCGCTTGTTGGGAGGCAACCCAATGAATTTATCTTTTTTCTTTCTGTTTTGTTGCGTCTACACCATCACAATTCTGTTGTGATTGTGTTTTTTGTGTTTCTTTTTGTGTTTGAGCCAAGCAAAACCTTTATGACTAGTCTTGGTAATGGTTGTTTTATCCTGCTGGAAAAAGACAAAAACTTTTCGCTCACGGGATGATTTTTAATTTTTATTCAGAAAGCGATTTTGAGTTGATTCTTTTTCTGATGGTTGATATGCTTTTTTCCCAGGCCATCGTAATTTTTCAGATTTTTTGAGGTACCAGAAGTATACTAAGTATACAGATTGCTTCAGACTGGTCTGTTTTTTACAGATTCTGTTTTTGTTGAGTTTGTTTGCTTATTTTGATGAAACTATGGTTAGTATCGGGGGTACTAGCCATGAAAAAGTGAGAATACAGTATCCCAAAACCGATATAGATGGAATTCAAGTTTTATACAGTACCAAAAGAAGTGGTAGTTTGTTTTCTTGTACGAACGTTATCACGAGTTTCTGTTTAAGTTTTGTGTTGTGGAGTTTTCAAGTTTTGGGTGATGTTCTCATGGACGGTGAGATAAGGAGTGGAAAAAGCTCAAGCTTGGGGGCATCCCAAGCCAAATTCAAGGACACCAAAAAGCCTAAGCTTGGGGATGCCCCGGGAAGGCATCCCCTCTTTCGTCTTCAATCCATCGGTAACATTACTTGGAGCTATATTTTTATGAACCACATGATATGTGTTTGGCTTGGAGCGTCTTGTATCGTAGGAGTCTTTTATTTTTGTTGTGTCACAATCATCCTTGCTGCACACCTTTTGAGAGAGAGAGACATGCACTCATCGTGATTTTGCTAGAATGCTCATAGTGCTTCACTTATATCTTTTGAGCTAGATACTTTTGCTCTAGTGCTTCACTTATATATTTTAGAGCACGGCGGTGCGTGATTTGGTAATTGGCTTATGCTGTGAAAGTAGCCCCAAAAGTTATAGATGCCCAAAGAGGATGCAAAAAACCTCCATCTTCATGTGCATTGAGTAGAAAGAGAAGTTTCGATTCCTCTCAATTAGTTTTGAGACGTGGATTCGGTAATATTGAGAGCTATGTTAGTAGGGTGTTGTGAATCTAGAGATACTTGTGTTGAAGTTAGTGATTCCCGTAGCATGCATGTATGGTGAACCGCTATGTTAGGAAGTCGGAGCATAATTGATCTATTGATTGTCATCCTTTGTGTTGAGGTCGGGATCGCGCGATGGTTAATACCTACCAACCCTTCCCCTCGGAGTATGCGTTTAGCACTTTGTTTTGATTACTAATAAAAAATTTCGCAACAAGTATGTGAGTTCTTCATGACTAATGTGAGCCCATGGTATAGATGCACTTTCACCTTCCACCATTGCTAGCCTCTCTAGTGCCGCGCAATTCTCGCGGTGCACAAACCCACCAAATTCCTTCCTCAAAACAGCCACCATATCTACCTACTATGGCATTTTCATAGCCATTCCGAGATATATTGCCATGCAACTCCCACCGTTCCGTCTCATGACTTGTGTCGTCACTCTCATATTGCCATTGCATGATTTTAAGATAGCTAGCGAGATGTTTCAACGTCATACGCCATGCTAGATCGTTGCACATCCTGTTACACTGTCGGAGGCATTTCCTATGGAGTCATCATCATTGTGATCTTTGAGCTATGAGTAAATAAAAGTGTGATGATCATCATTATTAGAGCATTGTACCATGTGAGGAAATAAAAAAATAAAAAAGAGGCCAAAGAGCCCAAAAAGAAAAAAAGAAAAAAAGAGGCCTAAGAGCCCAAATGAAAAAAAGGGACAATGCTACTATTTTTTCCACACTTGTGCTTCATGATAGAACCATGTTCTTCATGATTGAGAGCTTCTTGCTTCGTCACCACCATATGCTAGTGGGAATCTTCATTATATAACTTGGCTTGTATATTCCAATGATGGGCTTCCTCAAAATTGCCCTAGGTCTTCGCGAGCAAGCAAGTTGGATGCACACCCACTAGTTCTCCTTTTAAGCTTTCACATACTTATAGCTCTAGTGCATCCTTTTGTATGGCAATCCCTACTCATTCACATTGATATCTATTAACGGGCATCTCCATAGCCCTTTAATACGCCGAGTCAATATGACCATCTCCTTTTTTTGTCTCACAACCACCACCACACTCTATTCCACCTATAGTGCTATATCCATGGCTCGCGCTCATGTATTGCGTGATAGTTATAAAAAGTTTGAACAAGTAAGGGTGCGAAAACAATTACTTGGCCAATACCGGGGTTGTGCATGATTTACATTAGTTGTGTGAGGATGATGGAGCATAGCCGGACTATATGATTTTGTAGGGATAACTTTCTTTGGCCTTGTTATTTTGAAAGTTCATGATTACCTTGCTAGTTTGCTTGAAGTATTATTGTTTTCATGTTAATAGCAAACTATTGTTTTGAATCTTACGGATCTGAACATTCATGTCACGTGAAATAAGTTGCAAAGGACAACTATGCTAGATAGCATTCCACATCAAAAATTCATTCTTTATCACTTCCCTACTCGAGGACAAGCGGGAGTTAAGTTTGCGGATGCTTGATACGTCTCCAACGTATCTATAATTTTTGATGGTTTCATGCTATTATCTTGTCAAAATTTGGATGTTTTGCATGCCTTTTATATATTTTAAGGAACTAACTTATTAACTCAGTGCCAAGTGCCAGTTCCTGTTTTTTCCATGTTTTTGACCCCTTTCAGAGGAGATTTTGAAACGGAGTCCAAATGAAAGAAAATCCCCAAAAAGATTTTTCCGGAACGGAAGAATATCGAGAAGCTTGGGAGCCAATGCAAGGGAGTCTCAGGGGCCCCACAAGCCCCCACCCCACGGCGAGGGGGTAGGCCGCGCCACCCAGGCTTGCGGGCCCCCTGAGCGCCCCCTGATCCAGGGGTCACGCCTATTAATTCCCTAAAAATCCCAAAATAATCAGGAGATCATCGAAATCACTTTTCCACCGCCGCAAACTTCTGTCTCCGCAAGATCCCATCTGGGGCACGTTCTGGTACCCTGCCGGAGGGGGGATTCGGACACGGAGGGCTTCTCCATCAACACCATGACCTCTCTGATGATGTGTGAGTAGTTCACCATAGACCTACGGGTCCATAGCTAGTAACTAGATGGCTTCTTCTCTCTCTTGGATCTTCAATACAAAGTTCTCCATGATCTTCATGGAGATCTATCCGATGTAATCTTCTTTTGCGGTGTGTTTGTCGAGATCCGATGAATTGTGGATTTATGATCAGATTATCTATGAATCTTATTTGAGTTTCTTCTGATCTCTCTTATGCACGATTTCATATCTTTGTAATTTTCTTCGAGTTGTGGGTTTTGTTTGGCCAACTAGATATATGATTCTTGCAATGGGAGAAGTTCTTGGTTTTGGGTTCATACCGTGCGGTGACATCACCCAATGACAGAAGGGGTAGCGAGGCACGCATCGTGTTGTTGCCATCAAGGGTAAAAAGATGGGGTTTTCATCATTGGTTTGAGATTATCCCTCTACATCATGTCATCTTGCTTAAGGCGATACTTTGTTCGTCATGAACTCAATACACTAGATGCATGCTGCATAAAGGTCGATGTGTGGAGTAATAATAGTAGATGCAGAAAGTATCGGTCTACTTGTCTCGGACGTGATGCCTATATGTATGATCATTGCCTTAGATAACGTCATGACTTTGCGCGGTTCTATCAATTGCTCGACAGTAATTTGTTTACCCACCGTGATATTTGCTATTATGAGAGAAGCCTCTAGTGAACACTATGGCCCCGAGGGTCTACTCCACACCATATTTTCAGCCTTATACTTTTTACTTCGTTGCACTTTCCGCCTTCAGGTCTCACTTTGCAAACAATCTTGAAGGGATTGACAACCCCTTTGAAACGTTGGGTGCAAGCTTGTTTGTGTTTGCGCAGGTACTCTCGACTTGACGAGGCCCTCCTTCTGGATCGATACCTTGGTTCTCAAACTGAGGGAAATACTTACTGCTCCTGTGCTGCATCACCATTTCCTCTTCAAGGGAAAAACCGACGCAAACCAAAGAAGTAACAAGAAGAATTCCTAGCGCCAAGGAATGACTTTTGTTGCCGTGGCAAGCCCAAACAAAAAAAAGGAGTGAAGGGACAATGCTACTATCTTTTCCGCACTTGTGCTTCATAATAGCACGATGTTCTTCATGATTGAGATTCTCTCGTTTTGTCACCCCCATATACTAGTGGTAATCTTTATTATATAACTTGGCTTGTATATTCCAATGATGGGCTTCCTCAAAATTGCCCTAGGTCTTCGTGAGCAAGCAAGTTGGATGCACACAAACTAGTTCTCCTTTTGAGCTTTCACATACTTATAGCTCTACTGCATTCGTTGTATGGCAATCCCTATTCATTCACATTGATATCCATTAATGGGCATCTCCATAGTCCTTTGATACGCCGAGTCAATGTGACCATCTCCTCCTTTTTGTCTCACAACCACCACCACACTCTATTCCACCATAGTGATATATCCATGGCTCACGCTCATGTATTGCGTGAGAGTTGAAAAAGGTTTGAAGAAAGTAAGAGTGTGAAAACAATTACTTGGCCAATACCTGGGTTGTACATGATTTAAATTAGTTGTGTGGGGATGATGGAGCATAGCGAGACTATATGATTTTGTAGGGATAACTTTGGCCTTATTATTTCGAAAGTTCATGATTACCTTGCTAGTTTGCTTGAAGTATTATTGTTTTCATGTCAATAGCAAACTATTGTTTTGAATCTTACGGATCTGAACATTCATGTCACCTGAAAGAAGTTACAAAGGACAACTACGTTAGGTAGCATTCCACGTCAAAAATTCAGTCTTTCTCACTTCCCTACTCGAGGACGAGCAGGAGTCAAACTTTGGATGTTTTGTATGCCTTTTATATCTTTTTTGGGACTAACTTATTAACTCACTGCCAAGTGCCAGTTCGTGTTTTTTCCGTGTTTTTGACCCTTTTCAGAGGAGGATTTTAAAGGTGTCCAAATGGAATAATACTTCCGAAAATATTTTTTCCGGAACAGAAGATACGCACGGGACATGAGAACCAAGGCAGAGGCCACCAAGGGAGGCCACAAGCCCCCTAGGCGCGGCCAGGGTTTAGGGTTGTGCCTAGCAGGCTTGTGGGCCCCCTGTGGCTCGTGTGGCCTACCTCTTCCGCCTATAAATTCTTGAAAAATCCAAAACTACGAGAGAGATCCACGAAAATACTTTTCCGCCGCCGCAAGCTTCTGTCTCCTCAAGATCCCGTCTGGGGCATGTTCTGGTGCCCTGTCGGAAGGGGGGATTCGGATACGGAGGGCTTCTTCATCAACACCATGGCCTCTCCGATGATGCGTGAGTAGTTCACCATACACCTTCGGGTCCATAGCTAGTAGCTAGATGGCTTCTTCTCCCTCTTGGATCTTCAATACAAAGTTCTCCATGGTATTCATGGAGATCTATCCGATGTAATCCTCTTTTGTGGTGTGTTTGTCGAGATCCTATGAATTGTTGATTTATGATCAGATTATCTATGAATCTTATTTGAGTTTCTTCTGATCTCTTATATACATGATTTCATATCCTTGTAATTCTCTTCGAGTTGTGGGTTTTGTTTGGCCAACTTGATCTATGATTCTTGCAATGGGAGAAGTGCTTGGTTTTGGGTTCATACCATGCGGTGACCTCACCAAGTGACAGAAGGGGTAGCGAGGCACGCATCGTGTTGTTGCCATCAAGGGTAAAAAGATGGGGTTTACATCATTGGTTTGAGTTTATCCCTCTACATCATGTCATCTTGCTTAAGGCGTTACTCTGTTCGTCATGAACTCAATACACTAGATGCATGCTGCATAGCGGTCGATGTGTGGAGTAATAGTAGTAGATGCAGAAAGTATTGGTCTACTTGTCTCGGACGTGATGCCTATAAGTATGATCATTGCCTTAGATATCATCATGACTTTGCGCGGTTCTATCAATTGCTCGACATTAATTTGTTCACCCACCGTAATATTTGCTATTTTGAGAGAAGCCTCTAGTGAACACTATGGCCCCCGGGTCTACTTCACACCATATTTTCAGCTTTACACTTTTACTTCGTTGCACTTTCCGCCTTCAGATATCACTTTGCAATCAATCTTGAAGGGATTGACAACCCCTTTATAGCGTTGGGTGCAAGCTCCTTTGCGTTTGCGCAGGTACTCTGGACACTTGGCTTGATTCTCCTACTGGATTGATACCTTGGTTCTCAAACTGAGGGAAATACTTACTGCTCCTATGATGCATCACCCTTTCCTCTTCAAGGGAAAACCAACGCAAGCTCAAGAGGTAGCAATGCCCTGCCGTCACAGCAGGGGAACACGGGCTTGAGCAGCCACACAGAGCAACGCTTCGGCCGCCTCTTCGGGCGGACCATCGCTGCCCTCGACCATCACCCCGGTCGCCGCGCCGGTTCTTGGGTGTCGGAGTCCCTCGGCCTCGCCCCCGCCCCGCTGCATGTTGACCATCGGGCCCCCGTCGTCGTCGTCTCTTCAGAGAAGGACGAGGCCTCATCGGAAGCTAGCCGGTGATGCGTGTGTGCGGTGGCCCTCTCCTCCAGTCGGCACTCTACTCTCGTTGTTGCCTAGAGCGAAGTTGGGGATCGAGAGGTGGCTGGATCGGGTCTCTGACCTTATCCACCGTCTCCATTCTCCCTATCTTATGTGGTGGAATAGTGGGCCGGTTGGAGGCTGGGGCGGCCGAGGCCCAGTCGGCTGGTTATCTGCCTCTGCTTGGCTCTGGGCTGGCCCGATCTGTTTTTCATTTTTTCTGTTTTGGTGAATGTTAGTACTAATTATTGTATTAGTGCAATGTTACACTATATCTAGTATTGTTTAGTAACTAGTTTGACTATTTGTATTTAGTCTAAATCTAGATTTATTCTAGATTAGGACTTGTGTAATTATTAGTATGTTTATATTATACAATGGCTTGATAATATAAATAAAAGTACCGGATTTCATCCGGCAAGTATGACATGTTCCATGTGTTTACCACATATTTCTTGAACATGTTTCTGCGATCGAGATTAGCTTCTCTCCCATGTAAAACTTGCAAATTTTTGAATATTTTCTCCCTTATTTTTTGGAACCACGAGCTAATGAGTTAGGATCTACTACCCATTTGCAGACTATCCTCTCTTACTGTGAAGTCTACGCTTTGTCAATTTTGACAAGCGATTACCTTTAACGTGTATTCCTTATATCAAAATTGTAGCATACACAAGGTAATGGCCATGCAGCCCGTTACTGTGAGATCTAAGTGATCTTCAATGTGTTATGTTCACACAATTGAGGTAGAGAATTTTTGAAGTTTTCACTTGACTATCAATTTTTTGCATTCTTATTACACAACCATGATGGTTTTTAAATTACCGCTCGTAAATTAATTATCTCTGGTTCCCCATGTAGGCAAAGATAACTGACAAAGAGTTTGAGGAGCTTGCCCTCAGTGGCCACAACTACCCTACATGTGTTATGGACATCAAGATCAGTCTTGCGTCCAATGGGATAGCGCGTGCAATCCAGCCCCCGGAGACTCCTCTCCCAGCTGGAGCCACGCCGCTGACAGAACAGCAGAATTATGTTGCCTTATTCATCATAAGGCACCATATTCATCTAGATCTCAAGTCTGAATATTTACAGGAGGAATCTCCTAGTACTCTATTTTTGTCCCTCAAAACGAGGTATGAATAGAAGAACGCAGTGGTCCTCCCAGAAGCACTCCATGATTGGACTCATCTCCATCTTCAAGATTTCAAGTCCATTGGTGAGTACAATCATGATGTTCATAAGATATGTTCCAAACTGCACTTTTGTAAGAAGGAACCTATTGAGGGGGAAAAGCTAGAAAAAACTTTGTCTACCATGTTCCCTTCAGACAGGATCCTCCAAAAGCAATACCGTGCTCATAACTACACTGTCTATTCCGAGCTTATTCACATGTTATTTCAGGCTGAAAAGCATGATGAGCTACTCGCTAAGAATGGCTCTCAGCACATAGTTGGGGCACAACCTTTACTTGAAGTTCATCTGAATGTCGCGAATGGACAGAACTTTAATGGTTCCTTTCAGGTAAATAGTCCAATTTCAAGCACAAAAGAAAGTGCAATGGGAACAGAAAATTCAGAAACTCGGGCAAGGGAAAAGACACTTCAAAGCCCAAGTTCGATAAATCTAAGCTTTGCAACAAGTATGGATACTACACGCATTCTACTGAAAAGTGCTCAATGCCCAAGCATTTGGTTATGTTGTACCAGCAATCTCACGGACGCACATCACCTCAAGGGAAAAGGCTTGAAGTCAACTTCAACCTTCATCCGCACAGCGCAAATGGAGGTGGCGATTCGCACGAAGTTCCTCCTAGACCGAGCAACGCCATGATTCCTTATCCAGTTGAGGACCGTGCTCACACGGAGGCCATGTTGATTGAGTACACCTCAAACAATATGTTTGGTGACTTTGACTTGTCCCTCAATATCCTTAGTGGTCTACTAAATTATGTCCATTTGTGATGATTGTAATAAGAACATAAGTTTGTTGTTGTCTTTGTATCATATTGTATTGTATTGACACGTTTAATATAATAAGATTGTATTCTATGTATTAACATAAGGTTTTCTTATTGAAAATTCTTTTGTTTATATAGTTTTCTACGGGAACAATCCGATGGAAGAGGAATAAAGCCTTGTGGACAGTGGTACCACAAACTCCATACTGAGGGAGATGAAGTATTTCCACACTCTGAAAAATATGAATGGAGATATTCTAACTATCGCTCAACGCCATACAGTGATTCTTGGTACTCGACGTGCCATATTCACCCTTCCAAGTGGTACACAAGTGACGATCGAGGATGATTTATTGTATCCTGACTCATCACGTCCCTAATCAGTTATCGAGATATCCGTAAGAATGGTTTTCATATTGAAATCCATGAAGACAACAAAGCGGAGTATCTACTCTTTACCAAAGATCATGGATATGGCAAAAAGGTACATGAGAAAATTCCTTCTCTATCACCTGGTTTGTACTATACGTACATAAAACCCATGGAACATGTTGCATACAAAGTAATTTTTCAGAATGTTGACACATTCCAAACCTGGCATGATCGCCTCGGTCATCCCGGAATCGGGATGATGAGAAAAATTACTAGCAATTCCATTGGTCATAATTTGCTTGAGTCGAAATTTCCTCACTCTTCTGATTTTGTGTGCACATCTTGTGATGTGGGAAAGCTAATTTTGATGCCCTCGCATCTCAAAATACAAGTTGGGCCACTTTAGTTCCTTGAATGTATTCAAGGAGACATTTGTGGTACCATTCAGCCATTATCTCGACCTTTCAGGTATTTCATGGTTATAATTGACGCATCTACACGCTGGTCACATGTGTGTCTTCTATCCACACGGAACCATGCATTTGCCAAGATAATGAGGAAAGTCATTCAGTTGCAAGCCCATTATCCTGAAAGTCGAATTAAGTCAATTCGAATGAACAATGCTGCAGAATTCTCCTCACATGCTTTCAATGATTTCTGCATGGCTTTGGAGATTGAAGTTCAACACTCTATTCCATATGTCCATACACAAATGGTTTGGCTGAAGCATTGGTTAAGATTGCAAGACCTTTGTTGCCGAATTGCAACTTGCGAACCTTTTGTTGGGGTCACCCTGTTTTACACGTTGTTGACTTGATACAATTGAGGCCAACTCCATATCATAGTTCTTCCCCTCTGGAATTGGTACGTGGAAATCCTCCTAGCATTTCCCATCTACGTAAGTTCGGATGTGTTGGATACATCCCGATGTCACCACCACAGAGGACATCCATGGGCCCACACAGAAAGTTGGGGATCTATGTGGGTACAAATCGCCGTCGATTATTAAGTACCTCGATCCCCTTAGTGGGGATCTGTTCATAGCCCATCACACTGATTGTATATTTAATGAGGAACATTTTTTGGCATTAGGGGGAGATTTCAAGTACGAGAAAGAATGCGTGGAAATTGATTGGAATGCTCATGCCATTTCATCCTATTATCCACGCACCCATAAGACCGAACTTCAAGTTCGAAATATCATTAATTTGCACCATCTTGCAAATAATCTGCCAGATTCGTTTACTGATCTGAAAGGTGTTACAAAATCCTTAAATCCAGCCAGAAATGCGCCAGAAAGAGTGGAGGTACCAATCAAAACCACTCAACTCCCCATTCCTAAAAAGAGGGGGAGTAGTACGGCCTCTGACCAGGAGCAAGCTTCTAGCAAGCAGCAAAGGAAATCAAGGAAAAATGCAACATGTATTGTGTAAAGCTGAATAGGTTATTATATGGCTTAAGACAATCGAACGGATGTGGTACAACCGACTAAGTGAGTTCCTTCTTCAGAAAGGTTACTCCAATAGTGATGATTGTCCATGTGTCTTCATCAAGAAGTCCTCTACAGGATTTTGCATCATTTCTGTGTACGTTGATGATCTCAAAATCATTGGCAACACACCACACATTGATGAAGCACGCAATCACGTAAAGATGGAATTTGAGATGAAGGATTTGGGTAAAACCAAATTTTGCTTAGGTATTCAACTTGAACACCTTCTGTCAGGAATCATGGTACACCAAGCTGCCTATATCCAGAAAATGTTGAAGAAATTCAATATGGATAAATCCTATTCATCTAAAACTTCTATGGTGGTTCGATCTCTAGACGTAGAGAAAGATCCGTTCAGGCCGAGGGATGATGGAGAAGAGGTGTTGGGACCTGAAGTTCCGTACGTGAGTGTCGTTGGAGCGCTTATGTATCTTGCAGATTGCACAAGACCTCATATTGCATTTGCAGTGAATCTATTTGCTAGACTCAGTGCAGCTCCCACCAAACATCATTGATCTGGAGTAAAGAATATCTTTCGATATCTTCAAGGCACAAAGAATCTTGGCCTATTCTTCGAGTTCGAGCGAAATCTAGACTCTGATATGATTGGGTATGCAGATCAACAAACCGGCTTTATGTTCCTACATGATGGTACTCCTATATCATGGAAGTCATCAGAACAGACTCTCGTGGCAACATCTATAAGTCATTTTGAAATAATTTCATTATTTGAAGCATCATGTGAATGTGTATGACTTCGCAGAATAAAAAACACATACAACAATCATGTGAAATTGGTTTGATAGAATCATCCATCGTTATTTACGAGGATAATGCGGCCTGTGTTCCACAAATACAAACAGGATATATCAAGAACAATATTACTAAGCATATTTCTTCTAAGTGATTTTCCCCCATAATCTTTAGAAAAGCGGGGAAATAAGAATATTGCAAATCAAATCATGCGACAAGCGTGCTAATTTATTTACTAAGTCTCTATCAAACTCAACATTTTAAAAATATGTTCATGGAATTGGTATGCGACGACTTAAGTGTTAAAACTAATTATGTAATTAGGGGAAAATCTTCCCTTAACCAACCGTCAAGCGGTTCCTCCCGCAACGACGGTTCTCTCTCTGTCTCTCCTGGAACCGACGCATCCCTTTGCGATCGCGTCTCCTCCCGTTGTATAAAATGGCAGATCTCTGTCATCATTGAATCAAGAATCTCATTTTCTTCAAACACGTTATCAGCACGTAGAACTCTACCACAGAGAGCGAAAGCAAACAGAGAAGGAAAGAAGGGAAGGGGAACTTGCTGCCGCTGAGATGCCAGGCCTCGTCTCCTTTTTCCTTCGCCTCATCCGTGAGGATGGTCGCCGCTACCGCCTCATAGCCCGTCGCCGCCATGGAGTAGGTGGACTCCGGCGCTTCCGACGCAGGATGCAAGCCATCCGCCGCTTCGGCCGCGATGCCGCTGGACGCGGTTACCATGGCACTCGAAGGGATGCGCGTGGAGGTTACTACGCCTCTGGAAGCGGCCTCCACGCCGCCGAATGCGCCCACCGCGGTGCTCCTCGCGCCCGTGGCCCTACGCCGATGGGGTTCGACCCCTCGCTAGTGACCGGCCCGAGCGCCCCTGCGGTGCACGAGGATGCAGCCGCGCCTGCCCCACCCCCCGGATCTCCGCCTCCACCACCTCCTCCACCGACGGCTTGGATGGCGCCGCCGACGCCCACGCCGGCCGCCGAGACCGCCGGCCCGAGCCGTGGCCCTCCTGGCTACGTGCCCGTCCGGATGCGGGTCATGGTGGACGAGGAGGCCGCACTCGGCTTCGTCTCTGCACCAACCGGCGCCTCTGGCGTCGTCCGCCTCGGAGTGGGGATGGATGGTGCAGACACCAACGCCTCGCCACCGCGGGAAACGACCGCGGGCACGAGCAGCCGCGCGGAGCGGCGCTTCGGCTGCCTCTTTGGGCGCGCCGTCGCTGCCCTCGACCGCCAGCCCGGCCGCCGCGCCGGCTCATGGGCTCCGGCGAGCCTTGGCCTCGGAGCAGCCGCCCATGCCCCCGTCGTCGTCCCCTCCTCTTCCGAGGAGGAGGGGTCCTCCGTGAGGCGTCGGTGATCACCGGAGAGTACATCGGCCCTCACTCCCGTCGCCATGTCTCCTCTGGCTGGGCGCTGGTGGTGGGCTGGTTCGCATAGGAGGTGGGGAGCGAGGGGATGCGGATGAATCTGATCCAAACCTATCCCACCTCCTCCTCTCTCTTATGTGCTAGTGTGTGGGGCACGTGGTGCTAGTGTGTGGCTGTGTGGTGTCCAGCCTAGGCCACGCATTGGATATTTGGATCAGATCCATCCTAGGCCATGTAGTGGGATGGTTATCACGTGGTGCCGGCTGGCTGTTGTTTCAGTTTTTCTTTTTTTTATTATTAGTCTAGCACTAGTTACTGTATATAGTATAGTTTTAGACTATGTTTAGTACTATTTTAGTACTACTATTTATATTTAGTCCAGTTCTAGATTTATTCTAGTGTAAGATTTGTGTAATTACAAGTGTGTTTATATTATGTAATGACTTGATAATATAAATAAAGTATCGGATTTCATCCGGGAAGCATGGCATGTTCCATGTGTTTACCACATATTTTTGAACATGTTTCTTATTGCGATTGAGATTAGTTTCTCTCGCATCTCAAACTTGCAAATTTTTGAATATTTCTCTCTCGTCTTATTTGGAATCACAAGGTAATGAGTTGTGATCTACTGCACATGTGCAGACTATCCTCTCTTACTGTGAGGTCTACGCTTTGTAAATCTCAACAAGCGATTACCTTCAAGTGTATTCCTTATATCAAAATTGTAGCATACACAAGGTAATGGTCATGCAGCCTATTACTGTGAGATCTAAGTGATCTTCAATGTGTTATGTTCACACAATTGAGGTTGAGAATTTTTCAAGTTTTACACTTGACTATCAAATTTTTGCATTCTTATTACACAACCTTGATGGTTTTTAATTTACCGCCCATAAATTAATTATCTATGGTTCCCCATGTAGGCCAAGATGACTGCCAAGAATTTGAGGAGCTTGCTCTCAATGGCCACAATTACCCTACATGAGCTATGGACATCAAGATCAGTCTTGCGTCCCGTGGGATAGCGCGTGCAATCCAGCCCCCGGAGACTCCTCTCCCGGCTGGAGCCACGCCGCTGACAGAACAACAGAATTATGCTGCTTTATTCATCATAAGGCACCATATTCATCCAGATCTTAAGTCTGAGTATTTACAGGAGGAATCTCCTAGTACTCTGTTTCTGGCCCTCAAAACGAGGTATGAACAGCAGAAGGCAGTAGTCCTGCCAGAAGCACTTCATGATTGGACTCATCTCCGCCTTCAGGATTTCAAGTCCATTGGTGAGTACAATCATGTTGTTCATAAGATATGTTCCCAACTGCGCTTCTGTGAGAAGGAACCTACTGAGGGGGAGAAGATAGAAAAAACTCTGTCTACCATGCTCCCTTCAGAGAGGATACTCCAACAGCAATACCGTGCTCGCAACTACACTGTCTATTCCGAGCTTATTCACATGTTACTTCAGGGTGAAAAGCATGATGAGCTACTCGCTAATAATGGCTCTCAGCGCCCAGTTGGGGCACAACCTTTACCTGAAGTTCATCTGAATGTCGCGAATAGACAGAAGTTTAGTGGTACCTTTCGAGGTAAACATTCCAATTCTGAGCACAAGCACAAGCGCAATGGGAACAGAAAATTCAGAAACATGGGCAAGGGCAAAAGCACTGCAAAGCCAAAGTTTGATAAAACTAAACTTTGCAACAAGTGTGGATGCTACTCACATTCTACTGAAAAGTGCTCAATGCCCAAGCATCTGGTCATGCTGTACCGGCAATCTCAGGGACGCAAAGCACCTCAAGGGAAAAGGCTTGAAGCTAACTTCAACCTACATCCGCATAGCGCAAATGGAGCTCGCGATTCACAGGATATTCCTCCTGGACCAAGCAACGCCAAGATTTCTTATCCACTTGAGGACCCTGCTGAAACGGAGGCCATGTAACTTGAGTAGACCTCAAACGATGTGTTTGGTGACTTTGACTAGTCCCTCGACCTCCTTGGTGATCTATTTAACTATGTCCATTTGTGATGATTGTAATAAGAACATAAGTTTGTTGTTGTCATTATATTGTATTGTATCAGCACATTTGATATAATAAAGATTGTATTCTATGTATTAACATAAGGTTTTATTATTGAAAATTCTTTCATTTTTATATAGTTTTTCTACGGGGACAGTCCGATGGAAGAGGAATTATGCCTAGTGGACAGTGGTACCACAAACTCCATACTGAGGGAGATAAAATATTTCCAAACTCTGAAAAAGATGAATGGAGATATTCTAACTATCGTTGGACGCGATACAGTGATTGTTGGTACTGGACGTGCCATATTCACACTCCCAAGTGGTACACAAGTGACGATAGAGGATGCTTTATTGTATCCTGACTCATCACGTACCCTGATCAGTTATCGAGATATCCGTAAGAATGGTTTTCATATTGGAACCCATGAAGACAACAAAGAGGAGTATTTACTCTTTACTAAAGATCATGGATATGGCAAAAAGGTACATGAGAAAATTCCTTCTCTATCGTCTGGTTTGTACTATACGTACATCAAACCCGTGGAACATGTTGCATACAAAGTAATTTTTCAGAATGTTGACGCATTCCAAACCTGGCATGATCGCCTGGGCCATCCCGGAATCGGGATAATGATAAAAATTACTAGCAATTCCATTGGTCATAATTTGATTGAGTCAAAATTTCCTCAATTTTCTGATTTTGTGTGCACATCTTGTGCCACGGGAAAGCTAATTTTTAGGCCCTCGCACCTCAAAATACAAGCTGAACCACTTCAATTCCTTGAACGTATTCAAGGAGACATTTGTGGTCCCATTCAGCCATTATCTGGACCTTTTCGGTATTTCATGGTTCTGATTGACGCATCTACACGATGGTCACATGTGTGCCTTCTATCCACACGAAACCATGCATTTGCCAAGATAATGAGGCAAGTCATTAAGTTGCAAGCCCATTATCCTGAAAGTCCAATTAAGACAATTCGAATGGACAACGCTGCAGAATTCTCCTCACGTGCATTCAATGATTATTGCATGGCTTTGGGGATTGAAGTTCAGCACTCTGTTCCATATGTCCATACACAAAATGGTTTGGCTGAAGCATTGATTAAGAGGATTAAACTCATTGCAAGACCTTTGTTGATGAATTGCAACTTGCCAACCTCTTGTTGGGGTCATGCAGTTTTACACGCTGCTGACTTGATACAATTGAGGCCAACTGCATATCACAGTTCTTCCCCTCTAGAATTGGTACGTGGAAATCCTCCTAGCATTTCCCATCTGCGTAAATTCGGATGTGCTGCATACATCCCGATCTCACCACCACAGCGGACATCTATGGGCCCACACAGAAAGTTGGGGATCTATGTGGGGTACAAATCACCGTCGATTATCAAGTACCTGGAACCCCTAACTCGTGATCTGTTCACAGCCCGTCACGCTGATTGCATATTTAATGAGGAACATTTTCCGGCATTAGGGGGAGATTTCAAGTACCAGAAAGAATGCCCGGAAATCGATTGGAATGCGCATTCCATTTCATCCTCTGACCCACGTACCCATGAGACCGAACTTCAAGTTCGAAAGATCATTAATTTGCAACATCTTGCAAATAATCTGCCAGATTCATTTACTGATATGAAAGGTGTTACAAAATCCTTAAATCCGGCCAGAAACGCGCCAGAAAGAGTGGAGGTACCAATAAAAACCACTCAACTCCCTGTTCCTAAAAAGAGGGGGAGTAGTATGGCTTCTGACCTGGAGTTGGCTTCTAGCAAGCAGCAAAGGAAATCGAGGAGAAAATCCTCGGAGTCAGTAAATGCAGGTCAACTCAACGTTGACAAACACCGGATGGGTAGTTCACACCCAGTGAAAGGACAATCTTCACAACCCAGCTCCAGTGTGCACAAACTGGCTGGAACATTGGAACACCCAGACTCAATCGTATTGGGAAATCACAAAGAGTCTCTAGGGGTGCAAGAAATTTCCATCAACTATGTTGATTCTGGAGAATCATTTGACCGCAAGACTACGACTGTCGACATATATTTTGCTGAAAAGATTGCAGATACCCTTCTCACTGATCATGATCCAAGGTCTATCGTCGAGTGCCAAAGGCGCTCCGACTGGCCTAAATGGAAGGATGCAATCCAAGCAGAAATTGCCTCGCTTAACAAAAGGAAGGTATTCACTGAAGCAATACCTACACCTCCCAATGTTTTCCCTGTGGGATTCAAATGGGTTTTTCTCCGGAAACGGAATGAGAACAATGAGGTGGTGAGATATAAAGCAAGGCTCGTAGCACAAGGTTTTACGCAGAAACCCGGCATTGATTTCAATGAAACATACTCTCCAGTAATGAGTGGAACCACTTTCCGATATCTTATATCTATGGCAGTGCAAAATCGTCTATCCATGCAGTTGATGGACGTCGTGACCGCATATCTTTACGGGTCACTAGATTCGGACATATATATGAAGGTTCCTGACGGAATCTCCGTCCCGAATAACAGTGCAAAACGCAACATGTATTGTGTAAAGCTGAATAAGTCATTGTATGGCTTAAATAAGTCGGAACGGATGTGGTACAACCGACTAAGTGAGTTCCTTCTTCAGAAAGGTTACACCAATAGTGATGATTGCCCATGTGTCTTCATCAAGAAGTCCTCTACAGGATTTTGCATCATTTCTGTGTATGTTGATGATCTCAACATCATTGGCAGTGCACCAGACATTGATGAAGCACGCAATCACCTAAAGATGGAATTTGATATGAAGGATTTGGGTAAAACCAAATTTTGCTTAGGTATTCAACTTGAGCACCTTCCCTCGGGAATCATGGTACACCAAGCTGCCTATATCCAGAAAATATTGGAGAAATTCAATATGGACAAATCCTATCCATCTAAAACTCCTATGGTGGTTCGATCTCTAGACGTAGAGAAAGACCCGTTCAGACCGAGGGATGATGGAGAAGAGGTGTTGGGACCTGAAGTTCCATATTTCAGTGCAGTTGGAGCGCTTATGTATCTTGCAAATTGCACAAGACCTGATATTGCATTTGCAGTGAATCTACTTGCTAGACACAGCGCAGCTCCCACCAAACGACATTGGTCTGGAGTAAAGAATATCTTTCGATATCTCCAAGGCACGAAGGATCTTGGCCTATTTTTTCAGTTCCAGCAAAATCTGGACTCTGGTATGATTGGGTATACAGATGCCGGTTATTTGTCTGATCCCCATAATGCCAGATCTCATACTGGTTTTGTGTTCCTACATGGTGGTACGGCTATATCATGAAAGTCTTCCAAACAGACTCTAGTGGCTACATCTACCAATCATTCTGAAATAATTTCATTATTTGAAGCGTCATGTGAATGTGTATGGCTTCGCAGAATGATAAACCACATACAACAGTCATGTGGAATTGGTTCTATTGAATCACCCACCATTATCTATGAGGATAATGCGGCATGTGTTGCACAGATGCAGACAGGATATATCAAGAGCAATATCACTAAGCATATTTCTCTTAAATGGTTTTTCCCCTACAATCTTCAGAAAAGCGGGAAAATAAGCATTCTGCAAGTCAAATCATGTGACAACCTTCCTGATTTGTTTACTAAGTCTCTACCAAACTCAACATTCCAGAAATATGTTCACGGAATTGGTATGCGACGACTTAGAGACTTGCAGGCAACAGGGGAGTTTCTTCTTAAGATATCCGTTCAAATAACATCACGTTATGCTATCTCTTTGTGAGTTTACATTTCAGGTTCTCATCAAACTCTTTATGAAGAACTTTTGAAGAAGAGTTTTTGAGATGATAAAGCTTCCCAAACAATCATGAAGATAACTCCACATGGTCAAGTGTAGATTAGGGAGAGTGTTAAAACTAATTACGTAATTAGGGGGAAATCTCCCCTTAACCCGGTTCCTCCCGCAACGACGGTTCTCTCTCTGTCTCTCCTGGAACCAACGCATCCCTTTGCGATCGCGTCTCCTCCCGTTGTATAAAATGGCAGATCTCTGTTATCATTGAATCAAGAATTTCATTTTCTTCAAACATTAAGGACTTGCGTGCATCACAGGAAATAAGGATCTTTTGAGAACATGTGACATGTATTGAAATAAGGATCTTTTGAGAGCATGCCATGCTCTCAGATCGTCACCTCTAACCCATGTAAATTGCTGTTTTCTCCACATCAATGAAACAGAGATTTGACTATTCTCTACAAAATCATCATATTTACAGAATGTGAAATATGCTCACAAACCGACTGCCCTTCTTTCCTCTTATTTGCACGCTCGGAACAGCAAATTATACTCCTATCCTGTTGGCAAAATTGCAGAGTGATATGCTAAAAATCGACATGGAAGGCGTCTGCTCTCAAATCAAGAATTATTCAAATCGGTTTACAAATCCAGAACTTGTAATGCTCAATCTGAAACAGCTGACATGCTGAATCTGAAACTTGCAATTCTCCAGATCATGCTCAATCAAGCATCTTGTCTACAGAAGTTAAAAACTTCTGGTCGACCATCATCCACGGCCACCACAATCTACGGCAGGGTGCAGAAGCTAAAAAACTAAATGATTCACAGTAAAAACTACAAAAAAAACACATAAAATGTTTCAAAGTAAAAACTAAAAGAAATTAGCTCATGAAATAGAGAAATTGTAGAAATTCATCAATCCCATATTCGAATTACCAAAGTGCAAAATGATTAAGGTCACAACGAGTACTGGGGTACCAGACATACAGAAATTGTAGAAATTCCTCAAATCCCATATTCGCATTACCAAAGTGCAAAATGATTAAGGTCACAGACCAGACATACGAACATCTTAACAAAATATTAAAAGGCACATAGCCAACTAAACTGATTATTTGAACAAGCTAATATTCAAAGACAGTGCTCATAATGAAGATTCCAAGTCCGTCCTCACAGGGCCCTGCAAAACAAGGGTGGATTCAAGTAAGAATCCATAGTGGAGCCACAGTACCTGATTAAAGCACCAGAAATAAAAGCTAAATAATAATTACTTCATTCGTAGATGGACTTCAATCATGATGAACAGGTTCATGCATTGCCCGTGATGTTGAGTTCAACTGGTTCAACATTGCCCATTGTGTTGAGCCTGGTTAAAGGAAAAACCATGTCAGGATAAAACTTTAAAGTAAATAATAACCATTAAACAGCAAATGCGCACATTAAACAGTGCCGCTATTTTAGGAAGACAAAAGCAGTCACGCATGAAGAAAAGAGAGAAGACGTACAGAAGTTTCTCTGCTTCAGTCAGTGAGTAGACAATAGTCGTGCCCGAACCAAAACTCCCACCCTTGAGCACTTGCGCCCTTTTGCGCAACTGGCGTACAGTCTTCGCACGGGGCAAAACAAGATCAGCACTCACTGAACAAAAAATGTAACACACATTAGATAAGCCTCCAGCTAGAAAGGATCAGCAAATTATCCAACTTGCGAACAATAGGGAGTAAGACACTGTAAAATGAAAGACAATTCATAATTATCAGCAGGGAAGATCATCAAGGCAAAGGTCATACAAACACAAGATCAGGGACAGAATTTTGACATCAAGGGAAAAAGTATAAACCTTCGATTGAAAGGTAGTAGCCATCAACAAATTCCATCTCTTCAACCGGCACACGGCGGCGGCGCTGGCCGGCTGGAGCATAGTGCCTGACGGTCCGAGTCATTGTCTTATGAGGAGCCATCCCTGCGTCAAACTGTCAAACAAAAATTATTAGAAGGAATGCAAAGATGTAAATAAAGGGCATTATCTGCTAACAAAGATGAGTGAGTGCAGCGATTGCAGCATAATGACAGCACAAGAAATAAAAATGACTGGCACGATATCAATACATGTAAGAATGCATAATCTACCCCTGCCATGTAGGGCAGCTTGTAAGAATGCATACTCTAGCCCTGCCATGTAGGGCAGCTTGTAAGACTGCATAATCTAGGGCAGCTTGTAAGACTGCATAATCTAGCCCTGCCATGTAGGGCAGCTTCCAGTAAATGCCAAACCTACGAGGTAGATCTCGCGAATGGGGAGAAAACGATAACATCTCGAAAACGACGGGATTATTCGCCAAGCATTTCTAAGAGCATCTACTAGATCTGGAGCACAGATCAATCTACGAGTTCCTGCATGAACAAAAGCCAAACCTACGAGGTAGATCTCGCGAATGGGGAGAAAACGATAACATCTCGAAAACGACGGGACTATTCGCCAAGCATTTCTAAGAGCATCTACTAGATCTGGAGCACAGATCAATCTACGAGTTCCTGCATGAACAAAAGCCAAACCTACGAGGTAGATCTCGCGAATGGGGAGAAAACGATAACATCTCGAAAACGACGGGACTATTCGCCAAGCATTTCTAAGAGCATCTACTAGATCTGGAGCACAGATCAATCTACGAGTTCCTGCATGAACAAAAGCCAAACCTACGAGGTAGATCTCGCGAATGGGGAGAAAACGATAACATCTCGAAAACGACGGGATTATTCGCCAAGCATTTCTAAGAGCATCTACTAGATCTGGAGCACAGATCAATCTACGAGTTCCTGCATGAACAAAAGCCAAACCTACGAGGTAGATCTCGCGAATGGGGAGAAAACGATAACATCTCGAAAACGACGGGACTATTCGCCAAGCATTTCTAAGAGCATCTACTAGATCTGGAGCACAGATCAATCTACGAGTTCCTGCATGAACAAAAGCCAAACCTACGAGGTAGATCTCGCGAATGGGGAGAAAACGATAACATCTCGAAAACGACGGGACTATTCGCCAAGCATTTCTAAGAGCATCTACTAGATCTGGAGCACAGATCAATCTACGAGTTCCTGCATGAACAAAAGCCAAACCTACGAGGTAGATCTCGCGAATGGGGAGAAAACGATCTAGCATCTCGAAAACGACGGGATTATTCGCCAAGCATTTCTAAGAGCATCTACTAGATCTGGAGCACAGATCAATCTACGAGTTCCTGCATGAACAAAAGCCAAACCTACGAGATAGATCTCGCGAATGGGGAGAAAACGATAGCATCTAGAGAACGACGGGATCATTCGCCAAGCATTTCTAAGAGCATCTACTAGATCTGGAGCACAGATCAATCTACGAGTTCCTGCATGAACAAAAGCCAAACCTACGAGGTAGATCTCGCGAATGGGGAGAAAACGATAACATCTCGAAAACGACGGGACTATTCGCCAAGCATTTCTAAGAGCATCTACTAGATCTGGAGCACAGATCAATCTACGAGTTCCTGCATGAACAAAAGCCAAACCTACGAGATAGATCTCGCGAATGGGGAGAAAACGATCTAGCATCTCGAAAACGACGGGATCATTCGCCAAGCATTACTAAGAGCATCTACTAGATCTGTAGCACAGATCAATCTACGAGTTCCTGCATGAACAAAAGCCAAACCTACGAGATAGATCTCGCGAATGGGGAGAAAACGATAGCATCTAGAGAACGACGGGATCATTCGCCAAGCAATACTAAGAGCATCTACTAGATCTGGAGCACAGATCAATCTACCGGGGATCTAGAACGAGGGGATCACCTTGATCTCGACGAAGGGGATGGGGAGAACGAATCCAGGATCTAGAAAGAGGGGATCAACTTGATCTCGACGAAGGGGATGGGGATAAGGTACCTCAGCGATCGATCTACCGGGTAGGGCAAGGGCGCCTCGCGGGATCTGTCTCTCTCTTCTCTCGAGCGGTGGCGGCGGCGGCGGAAATGGGAGGGGAGGAAGAGCGCAAACTTCGGGAGGGTGGTGGTATTTGTAACTGGGTTAGGGCAAGGGCAAGGGCGTGGCCTGTCTGGCAACGGTAGGATCTCGCCGTTGGTTCGATCGGGCGGTCAGGACTTGCCGGCCAACTCGATTAGCAGGCGTGTTTACAGCGTTTTCGATGAATGAAAAGAAAAAGAAAAGACAGACCAGCACTTGCCTATGAACACAAAACCTTCAGCCAAATAAAAAAGAAAGAAAGAGCTCAGATCTCGCCGTTGGGTTCGATCGGGCGGTCAGCACTTGCCGGACGACTCGACTAGCAGGCGTGTTTACAGCGTTTTCTATGAATGAAAAAAACAGACCGGCACTTGGCCTATGAACACAAAACTTTCAGGAAAAAAAAAGAGCTCAGGAATACAATTGAAAGCAATGATCTACTCATACTTACCTGACCTAGAAGAAAGGCCATGGGTTACATATTTCCTCTTTCTAGATGCCATGCAGGATTCTCCGTTGAAGAACCAGCTAAAACTAATAAAGTCCTCTCCATCTCTTCCAACAAAGATTTTTCTCTTCTCACAAACAAAAGAGAGATCAGCCGACGTTGGCTGGTTCCCCTGTTGTGCGCGAGAGAAGAAACAGCTGCTTCGGTGAGTACACATGGTGAATTTGCTTGGCTATTGAGCACATATGGATGAAGAACACATGATGAACTTGGGACGAGCAAGAAGATGCTTGGGGGGAGGAGGAGGAGGAGGAAGGGGTACGGAACAAAGGCTCAAGTGAAGGGGCAATGGCACGGCTTATATAGAGGGGGGAAAGGAACAGTGTCCACGCATCGAACGCGGTCCACCCACCAACCGATCCCTGGTATTGTGCCGTGATATGTGCACCGCTCGTTTCCGAACAAATATTAAATGCCACGTTACCCTTTTTTTAGTAGGTAATCAACCATTTAAATACTGAACGTTTTGACCTTTTCTTGTGCGTGGCGCATGCACCACGCTGGATCCACAACTTTTTATTCGCTTGCCACTAAAATAGCACCGATCTTCCATGATACGTACAAGCCAGTTGCTAAAATACAATGGCGACAGCTACCTTTGCTGGTGGGCATAGAGCATCGTCGTGCACATGGTAGGGCTACCCACAAAGACAATTACAAGTGGGGCCGTAGTGATTTATTACGTGCCACGCCCAGACAGGCACGCCACGTCATCGATCCGTGAGAAAGGCTTTCATTGGACGATGAGCGGTTCACCGCGCAATTGTGTTTTCTCATTTTTCAAAATATAATATTTGTAAATATTTTTTCTATCTTTTCTAAGAATTTGTCACGAGTTTAATGCTAGCCTTTTGTTCGCGTTTTCGGCATGGTTGGTCATTTGGAGATGGCTGATCATGCCTTTGGTCGTTTGAAAATCATCAATCATGCCCATCACTCGATGGTAGCGGGCGACCTGAAAAACTACGAGACGATGTAATGATGAGAAAATCTTGTCAAGATTATATTAGTTGTAGATTTTAGAGGGTCGCATGTTTTACTTCAAGTAAATTATGGCCGGTTATCTAACACGGCGGTGTCATGCATGGTTTTCGGATGAACAAAATATATCACCACAGTAATGTTGGTTATAGCATTTGTAGGCTTTGTAACGAACACTTGAAAATGTTGATTTTCATCTGTTTCGAAGTATTTTCTTGGTCATGATTTCAGC
The DNA here is from genome assembly GCF_904849725.1 of Hordeum vulgare subsp. vulgare. NCBI lineage: Eukaryota > Viridiplantae > Streptophyta > Magnoliopsida > Poales > Poaceae > Hordeum > Hordeum vulgare. Next base: position 8,220,515 of record NC_058521.1, on the reverse strand, counting down.
ATAGTTAGTCATTTGAAGATGATGATCCTGATTTTGGTCGTTCAAAAGTCGCTCGATTACGACTGTTGCATGACGGGCATGGATGACTAAACAAGTTATGTGACCGTGTAATGGTGAGAGCATGTTACCATGGTTGGCCTCACGGTAATTTAGTGAGCCGTTGGTCAAACCTTGTGAGAGAAAAAAAAGTTATGATCGGTTTACGCCACACAGTAGCATGCATAGGTTTTCGGTGAAAAAGTGTATCACTGAAATAATATTAGTTATGCACGGGGTCTTACGACACATTTACGACTTTTGCATTGACTCTCGAACAAAATCCTAGTAAAATGCATGACCCTACAATACCAACCCGAGCCTCGACTTTCTCGTTGATGTAAGAGCGTCTACAGTCGGATCTTACAAATTCACCCCATCAAACACATGTAGACGCGTCCAGACACGTCCGCAGACGCATCGAGACGGCCCCTCATATTTTGCTATGTGCATTCACATATATCATATTCGGTTTCTTAAATTCATGCAAAATCATATATGTCGATCACACAAACTAAAGGTCGCACATAAAATAAATGTTGGTAATGAATATAAGAAGTGTTTACATCAAATTTATTTGAAGTGCACATTAATCACGTGTTCTTTGATTTCTATTATGGATCCACATATGCTCCATCAGATCATTGAGTAGTTGCGCGTACACGTGGTGATCTTAGAGATTTTGATGCATCTATAGAAAGTTTATAAGCTGAACTGCATCTTCATCTTCAAGGATTTCAACTTGTTCTCCACGTGCTTTAAAATCATTGGTTTGGGCTACACCATCATCCTCATCCCCGACGATCGTATTGTGCAAAATAAAACAACATGTCATCAGCTGCCACAAAATTTCTGATTCTCACATCATTGCAGCTCCACGAACAATTCTCCAACGTGCTTGCAACAATCAGAATGCCCTTTCCACATCCTTCCTAGCTGCTTCATGCATTGTTAAGAAGTGCTTTTGTTTGTTGTCATGTGGTTCAGATATGGTCTTCACAATGTAGCCGACTGAGGATATATGTCATCGGCAAGGTAGTATTCCATGTTGTAATCTCGGCCGTTGACGGTGTAGTTGCACGGAGATGATTCTCCGTTGCAAAGCCTCTTGAACACCGAAGATCGTTGAAACACGCTGGTGTCGTTGTGAGAACTTGCCATTCCAAAGAAATAATGCAAAATCCATAAGCCATGTGATATCACCGCTTCTAGTACGATGGTGGCATCTTTTGTGTGATCGTACATTCCTCGAACGCCCGTGGACCGTCCAACTATAATATTAGACGTACTAACTTTTGAATACACACGTCAGACCGTTTATAAACTCTCACGCACAACCACTATTTCTACACATCCACAACATAACCATGGGATCCTCTTCGCATAAAGGAAAAGGGAGTTTGGATGAACTTGTAGGACCCCGCAACAACACCTTCCTACCACCAGATACGCCATCCGTCGACGAACTTGATTCCTTTGTGCCACAAGTTGTACACTGTTGTTGTGATGTGCCAGCCTGCTACACCGTCAAGATACGAACCAAAGAAGAAGTGGGTTGTTGGGGATTCGTCTGCGGATACACCAAGGGGCATGTGCCAACTTCATAAGTCAAACTTTTCCATACAATCTCTAATCTGAATTCCTCCTTCAGTTTTGTGAAAAACACTTGTGAAATAATTGGAGGAAGATGCTAGGTGCCCGAGCAAATGCTGACTTGAAAACGAGAAACAATACGAGTTGTATTGGTTCGGTTCCGGGTACGTGGTGAGAAAAGAGAAGAAGATGTTGGAGGAGAAGCAAAAAAGAGAACATAGATCTAAGTATCACAAGCAATTCAAAGAGTGGTGCACTCAGAAAAAGGCCAGCAAAGACCTAGCGAGTTAGACTCGATTTAGGTTCATCTAACAATATTCTTTGTTCAGTTCAAAAGAGTGAATAAACTGTTATTTGAATGCTCCCTAGCATAATTCCAAACAAATTGAACGTAAAATGAACATGAATAGCGCAAGTCATAATTGTATGCCACCGCAATGGCAAATTTAGAGTTTTCACACAACATGGGGTACATGTTCTGAATCAATGGCAAATCATAACGAAACAACTTTAAAACATGAAGTTAAGAGATATTAAACATCGACTTTTGTAATTGGAGTAGGGTTTAGAAACTAATCTAATCTACGCAATTCAACCATCTGAAATGGTTTGTATTCTTCGATCATCTTCCCGACTGTGCTGTTGTCGGTGAGTTCAGCCAAACTCATCGTGCCACCGGTGTTTAACCTCAACCACCCACTTGAGATGAAGTTCGACAGCCACCCACTTGAGTTAAACCCGACCCTGCACCTGGGGTTCCTCATCACCATCTTTTTACTTGACTTCAACATCCTCTTGTAACCTGAGGTGAACTTATTCTTGTTGCTAAAGTTCCACTTGATCCTCTCACTTGAGTAAACTCTGCTTTGATACTAAATGAAATGATTATAGAGTAAATCATGCTCCACAAGCTTCTTTCTCAAATTATAAATGGTGATCAAGTCTTATAGGCATGCCTCATGTGCGAACCATCAACATATTATCCATTTGCACATTGAATGAACTTTTACAAGATTTACAGCACAGACTAATGCCTACAAAAGAAGTTCATGCTACAGATACGAAAAATGAGTTGACGAAGACACCATAGGCAAATACTTGCTTCGTGGATGGGGATGCGAACAAGCTCCAACAGACAAAGGGATTAATGACGTCCTTGATGGTCGACGACGACAACATCCTTCCTTAATGGATTCAGATTGAGAGTGGAAGAAGCCGAGGCGAGCAAAAATGGTTGTTTTGCGGGAGACTACGGATAAGTGGATGCAAGGGCAACAGTATGTAAACAGTCTAAAGGCGTCGATTCATGTCACTACTTAGATGGTCTAACGTGTGTCAAATATGTGAGACGCTCTCGCAAATAAAAAGTGCTAGTAAGTCCGACGGGTAATCAAGATAGTGGAGACGCACATAGAAAGCCAAACGATCCGGTTACATAGATATCAAGGCCTACAGAACAAACATGTTCCGATTCAACAACGTCTAGGAAAATGATGTTTCAAGGATCGACAACGCCTAACTACAAGGCGTGAGAGAAAAACTCTTATAACGTCATTTCATCCGACGCTTCAAGACGACTCCATGCTGACGGCATGACTGACGATCGTGAACCGCGACCGGTCAAAGCCGCCTAAGAGAAAGGTGTGCATACATGTATGACACACGTCGGACGGTCACGCGTGACTAAAGAGGGCACACGAGTAAGATTTTTGACGGGTCAATGCAAGACATAAGCTCATCGAGGGACCATTTCATGAAAATAGTACGCTTCTTTCCACACCTCGTGTGTGCATACGTCCTGTGAGGATTCTCTTGCTCGGGGGCTAAATTCCGTGTTTTGATATTTTTTAAAATGAATCGAGATTCAATTCTACCGCCAAACCCATGATGATAGGTATAACGATCTACCATCAAGGTTTTTGACGATAGGAAAAAGGATCACGTCAGCACAATGCATCCTACCGATACAGGTGCTGGCGGTAACAAATGCGTCCCTATCGTGAAGGTGTGTGTGGCGATAGGATCTGTGCATACAGACTTAGAAATTTTTATGGTAGACGTGCAATCCTACAGTCAACGTATTTGCTTCTAGAAAAAAAGGCAGATCCTGAAATTATTAGGAACCAGGGTCAAATCTTAATTTACTTTAAAAAATCAAAAACACCAATTTTGCCATGCGCCAGCGAGTGTGACATACAACACGGCTGCACGGGACGGGGCAGAGGCCAGAGGCGGCAGCGGCAGACCCACACAGCTGCTCAGCTGGATGGGCGAGACAGAGAATCCAACGAAGTACTCCCCCCCCCGTGACGCACCCCTTTTCTTACCGTTGGTCGTCGTTGGATACTGAGCTCTCGCCAAAGATTTGCCCTTTTGCAATATCTCTCTCCACGAGTACACAAGAGCTGTGGGTCCCGTGCTTACTTTTTTGGGGTAGGGCCACGGGCGGGGTGTTACCTGATTGGCCATAACACCTCACCGATCCCGCTCGACGCGCTCCCATTGGCTCGCTTGACGTAGTGTGCCTCCTTTGGTTGGGCTGCTACTGTGCCCGTGTTTTCGTCAACAGTGCCGCCCGGGGAGGTGCCGTTTTGATTACTCGTCTTGCTCTCGGGAGTGGCAAATTTGACAAATTTGATCACCAGCGAAAGTATTTTACAAATTGAACCACGTTTGAAAAAAGTCATACTAGGCGCCGGCGCGCCGATCAGAATACTCGACCGGCCGCGCCCGGACCGTCCGACCCGCCAGCTGTACGCGGGCCACACCGTTAGATCTCTATGCATCAAAAATTCTTGATGCAATAAATTTCGTTCACGATGCAGCAATTTTCGTCAATAATTGCAACAAAAATATAGTTATAGCACAAAAAAAATCTACGTGATCGTAGCAAAAAAACGAAGTTGATGCGTGGTAGCAAAACAAAATGAGAGTTGTACAAAACAATCAAGTGAACTCGGGTTGTAACTCTCACGAACGTGTATGTTTTTTAGTGAACGGTTGCAGCAAAAATGGATACCGGTTGTAGCAAAAATTAACAAAAGTCAAACGCCGGTTGTAGCAAAAATCCAACGAACTCGAGTTGCAACCAAGCGTGAATGTAGCTTTTTGAATGGACAAATTGTAGCAAAATGACAAACGTTTGTATCAAATTTACACATGGTTGCAGCAAATCTGATAAAAAAATGTTGCATACCCCTGACCAGCGAGCCGCGCAGGCCGCGCGCGACCGAACGATTCAACACCCCCAAATTGGGTAAAAGCCTATGCAAAATAGACATTAGCAAACAGAATCTGGCACTAGGTGCACTGGGTTAGTAGGTTAGTTCAAATATGTGTAAAATGATATAAAAGTGTAGCAAAACATATAACATTGTCATCCAAAAGATCATGGAACAAAAATAAATTATAGATATGTTTAGGACGTATCAACATTCCCACTCTTTTTGCATTCAGATTGCTTAGGCTGCTGTAGAGTTGAAACAGTGACAGTTGCATCAATAGTTGCTATAGTACCATCTCGGTTGCTTGTGTTGTTGTGGAGACGAGCCGCTAGGAGTTGCATCAGTAGTTGTTGTAGTCCCATCCGGTTGCTTCGAGTCACTAGCAGTTGCATAACTCCCCGTTGATTTGCGTTGGTTTCCCTCCAAGCTTAAAGGGTGATGTAACAAAGCGACAACAACTATTTCCCCCAGTTACGAAACCAAGGTATCAATCCGGTAGGAAGATTTGCAAGACTATGTAAGCGGCACATGCACACAAATAACAAATCCTCGGAACCCAACGCGTGCACGGGTTCTCAATCCCTCGTGGGTAAAGTAAACGATAGATTGATAGATGCAAATAAAGTGATAGGAAATAAACCGCAACAAGTTTTTTTTATAATATAGGTTTAAAAATAAAAGAGCAAATAAATTAGAAACACGAATAGCAAAGTAGAGATTGCAAATAGATGATGTGAAATAGACTCGGGGCAGTAGGTTTCACTAGTGGCTTCTCTCGAGAAATACCAAAAGATGGGTAGATAAATTATTGTTGGACAATTGATAGAACATCGAATAATTATGACAATATCCAAGACAATGATCATGTATATGGGCACCACGTCCAAGACAAGTAGACCGACTTCTGCCTGCATCTACTTCTATTACTCCACACATCGACCGCTATCGAGCATGAATCTAGTGTATTGAGTTTATAGAGAAACAAATTAATGCATTAAGAATGATGACACGATGTAGACAAGATCTATTTATGTAGGAATAGACCCCATCGTTTTATCCTTGATAGCAACGATACATGTGTGTCATGTCTCTTTCTATCATTGAAATTGAGCACCGCAAGATAGAAACCCATCACAGAGGACCTCTTCCCATCGCAAGATAAAAGATCAAGCTGGGCAAAAAAACAAATATTAAAGAAGAAATACGAGGCTATGATATTCAAGCACGAATATAATTTCATAGATCTGATCATAAAATCACAATTCATCGGATCCCAACAAACACACCGCAGAAGAGAAAGAGTTACATCAAATAGATCTCCAAGAGACCATTGTATTGAGAAGCAAAACGAGAGATAAAGCCATCTAGCTATGGCCTACGAACCCGTAGCTATGATATGAACTACTCACGCATCATCGGAGGAGCACCAATGAGGATGGTGAACCCTTTCGTGATCGTGTTCCTCTCCGAAACGGGCTCTAGATTGGATTTTGTGGCTTCTGGAACTTGCGGCGGCTAAAACGATTTTTCGTCGACTCTTTTAGGGTTTCTGGAATATTTGGAGTATTTATAAAGCTCATAGGCGGTGGAGGAGGCGCTTGAGGCTCCCACTAGCCACCAGGGTGCGCTAGGGGCCCTCGGCCCACCTTGGTGCCTAGTGGGCTCCGTGGGCCTCCTGTGGTCATCATCCTTGGCTCCCAAGTTTCCTTCTGGTCCAAAAAAGTCTTCATAAAGTTTCATGGCATTTGGACTTCTTGTGATATTGATTTTCTGCAAAGGAAAAAAACAGCAAAAGCAACAACTCGCACTAGGCACTATGTCAATAGGTTAGTCCCAAAAAATGATATAAAGTTGCTATAAAATGATCATAAAACACCCAAGAATGATAATATAACAGCGTGGAACAATAAAAAATAATAGATATGTTGGAAAAGTATGAGCATCCCCAAGCTTAATTCTTGCTCGTCCTCGAGTAGATAAATGATAGAAACAAAAAAATTGATGTGGAATGCTGCCTCACATTTTCATCGTATTGTTTTCTTTTAGCATGGACATATGGACATGTAGATGATGCAAAGCAGTAATCCATAATTTGACATGATAACTACAATACTCAAGCATATCAACAAGCAACCAAGTCTTTCAAAATATCAACGCTAAAGAATGCTATCCCTAGCCCATCATGCTCCATCATTGATCCATTCATGCAACACACCCAAATATTAGCTACATCCAATGCTCAAGTATGATAATAGTGTTCCTTAGTTGGTTCTTTACAAGAGAAGCTGGAGACTCAAATTCAAAAAATAAAAATTGCATAAAGTAAATAGATAAGCCCTTCACACAAGGAAGCGAAGATTTCTAGAGGTGCCAGAGCTCAAAGTGAAAAACTTAGAGATAAAATATTTTGGGTGGTATGCTTTTCGTGTGAACAAAAACGACTAAGAGTTTCCAATATCTCCCATGCTAGACAAATTATAGGCGGTTCCCAAACTGAAAATAAAGTTTATTCCCTTTTCCATCATTCTTCCACACTACACGACTAGCCGCATCCACCGGTACCGTCCATACCAACACTTTTCAAGGAAATTATTGTTTGACAACATAAAATAAATTTTCTTCGCATTTTGAGACTGGCATCCCTATTACCGTCATACTCTCGTGCAACAAGTGAATAAACACTCATCTTGACAATAACCTATTTAACATGAAAGATACCGGCCACCCCTTTCCGCTTCATGAGCGGTATGGGCACACAAAATAGAAATTTATTTTGAACATTAGAGTTGGCACTTGCAAATTTACTTAGAATGACATTCAAATACCGCATATAGGTAGGTATGTGTTGGAAATATGCCCTAGAGGCAGTAATAAATTAGTTATTATTATATTTCTTTGTTCATGATAATCGTTTATTATCCATGCTATAATTGTATTGATTGGAAACACATTGCATGTGTGGATACATTGACAAAACACTGTCCCTAGTAAGTCTCTAGTTGACTAGCTCGTTGATCAAAGATGGTCAAGGTTTCCTGACCATAGGCAAGTGTTGTCACTTGATAACGGGATCACATCATTAGGAGAATCATGTGATGGACTAGACCCAAACTAATAGACGTAGCATGTTGATCGTGTCATTTTGTTGCTACTGTTTTCTCCGTGTCAAGTATTTGTTCCTATGACCATGAGATCATATAACTCACTGACACCGGAGGAATGCTTTGTGTGTATCAAACGTCGCAACGTAACTGAGTGACTATAAAGATGCTCTATAGGTATCTCCGAAGGTGTTCGTTGAGTTAGTATGGATCGAGACTAGGATTTTTCACTCCGTGTGACGGAGAGGTATCTCGGGGCCCACTCGGTAATACAACATCACACACAAGCCTTGCAAACAATGTGACTTAGTGTAAGTTGCGGGATCTTGTATTACGGAATGAGTAAAGAGACTTGCCGGTAAACGAGATTGAAATAGGTATGCGGATACTGACGATCGAATCTCGGGCAAGTAACATACCGAAGGACAAAGGGAATGACATACGGGATTATATGAATCCTTGGCACTGAGGTTCAAACGATAAGATCTTCGTAGAATATGTAGGATCCAATATGGGCATCCAGGTCCCGCTATTGGATATTGACCGAGGAGTCACTCGGGTCATGTCTACATAGTTCTCGAACCCACAGGGTGTGCACACTTAAGGTTCGACGTTGTTTTATGTGTATTTGAGTTATATGGTTGGTTACCGAATGTTGTTCGGAGTCCCGGATGAGATCACGGACGTCACGAGGGTTTCCGGAATGGTCCGGAAACGAAGATTGATATATAGGATGACTTCATTTGGTTACCGGAAGGTTTTCGGGCATTACCGGTAATGTACCGGGAATGACGAATGGGTTCCGGATCTTCACCGGGAGGAGGGACCACCCACCCGAGAGGGCCCAAGGACCTTGGGGGTGGCGCACCAAGTAGGTGGGGTCAGCACAAGGCTGTCTTGCGCAAGAGATAAAGAAAAACCAAAAGAAGAGAAAAAAAGGGGAAAGGTGAGAAAGAAGAGAAGGACTCCACCTTCCAATCCTAGTTGGACTAGGATTGGAGGAGGACTCCTCCCCTTGGTGGCGCAGCCCTTGGGGCTCCTTGAGCCTCAAGGCAAGCCTCCCCTGCCCTCCTCCTATATATATGGAGCTATTAGGGTTGATTCGAGACAACTTTTGCCACGGCAGCCCGACCACATACCTCCACGGTTTTTCCTCTAGATCGCGTTTCTGCGGAGCTCGGGCGGAGCCCTGCTGAGATTAGATCACCACCAACCTCCGGAGCGGCGTCACGCTGCCGGAGAACTCATCTACCTCTCAGTCTCTCTTGCTGGATCAAGAAGGCCGAGATCATCGTCGAGCTGTACGTGTGCTGAACGCGGAGGTGTCGTCCGTTCGGCACTAGATCGGAGCGGATCGTGGGACGGATCGCAGGACGGTTCGCGGGGCGGATCGAGGGACGTGAGAACGTTCCACTACATCAACCGCGTTCACTAACGCTTCTGCTGTGCGATCTACAAGGGTACGTAGATCGGAAATCCCCTCTCGTAGATGGACATCACCATGATAGGTCTTCGTGCGCGTAGGAATTTTTTTGTTTCCCATGCGACGTTCCCCAACAGTGGCATCATGAGCTAGGTTCATGCGTAGACGTCTTCTCGAGTAGAACACAAAAGGTTTTGTGGGCGGTGATGTGCGTTTTGCTGCCCTCCTTAGTCTTTTCTTGATTCCGCGGTATTGTTGGATCGAAGCGGCTCGGACCGACATTACTCGTACGCTTACGAGAGACTGGTTTCATCGCTACGAGTAACTCCATTGCTCAAAGATGACCGACGAGTGTCGGTTTCTCCAACTTTAGTTGAATCGGATTTGACCGAGGAGGTCCTTGGATGAGGTTAAATAGCAATTCATACATCTCCGTTGTGGTGTTTGCGTAAGTAAGATGCGATCCTACTAGATACCCATGGTCACCACGTAAAACATGCAACAACAATTAGAGGACGTCTAACTTGTTTTTGCAGGGTATGCTTGTGATGTGATATGGCCAACGATGTGATGTGATATATTGGATGGATGAGATGATCATGTTGTAATAGTTAATATCGACTTGCACGTCGATGGTACGGCAACCGGCAGGAGCCATAGGGTTGTATTTAAACTAATATTTGTGCTTGCAGATGCGTTTACTATATTGCTAGGACGTAGCTTTAGCAGTAATAGCATGAGTAGCACGACAACCCCGATGGCGACACGTTGATGGAGATCATGGTGTGACGCCGGTGACAAGAAGATCGTGCCGGTGCTTTGGTGATGGAGATCAAGAAGCACATGATGATGGCCATATCATGTCACTTATGAATTGCATGTGATGTTAATCCTTTATGCACCTTATCTTGCTTAGAACGACGGTAGCATTATGAGGTGATCTCTCACTAAAATTTCAAGACAAAATTGTGTTCTCCCCGACTGTGCACCGTTGCGACAGTTCTTCGTTTCGAGACACCACGTGATGATCGGGTGTGATAGACTCAACGTTCACATACAACGGGTGCAAAACAGTTGCACACGCGGAACACTCGGGTTAAGCTTGATGAGCCTAGCATGTGCAGACATGGCCTCGGAACACATGAGACCGAAAGGTCGAGCATGAATCGTATAGTTGATATGATTAGCATAGAGATGCTTACCACTGAAACTATTCTCGACTCACGTGATGATCGGACTTGAGATAGTGGATTTGGATCATGTACCACTCAAATGACTAGAGAGATGTACTTTTTGAGTGGGAGTTCTTAAGTAATATGATTAATTGAACTAATTGTCATGAACATAGTCTAATGGTCTTTGCGAATTACGATGTAGCTTGCGCTATAGCTCTACTGTTTTTATATGTTCCTAGAGAAAATTTAGTTGAAAGTTGATAGTAGCAAACTTTGCAGACTGAGTGTGTAAAACCGAGGATTGTCCTCGTTGCTGCGTAGAAGGCTTATGTCCTTAATGCACCACTCGGTGTGCTGCACCTCGAGCGTCGTGTGTAGATGTTGTGAACATCCGACATACACGTTTCTGATGACTACACGATAGTTCAGTACAAAATACTTAATGACTTAGAAGCAAGGCGTCGAAGAGGTTTTGAAACGTCACGGAACATAAGAGATGTTCTAAAGAGATGAAATTGTGATTTCATGCTTGTGCCCTTGTTAAGAGGTACGAGACCTCCAACAAGATTCTTTGTCCACAAAGTAAAGGAGAAAAGCTCAATCGTTGAGCGTGTGCTGAGATTGTCTGAGTACGACAATCGCTTGAATCAAGTGGGAGTTAATCTTCCAGATGAGATAGTGATGGTTCTCCAAAGTCACTGCCACCAAGCTCTGAGAGCTTCGTGATGAACTATAACATATCATGGATAGATACAATGATCCTTGAGCGATTCGCGATGTTTGACACTGCGAGAGTAGAAATCAACAAGGAGCATCAATGGTTGATGGTTAGTAAAACCACTAAGTTTCATGAAAGGCAAGGGCTAGAAGGGATACTTCGTGAAACAGCAAAATAGTTGTTGCACTAATGAAGAGACCCAAGTCTAAACCCAAACCCGAGACTAAGTGCTTCTGTTATGAGGGGAACGGTCACTGAGGCGGAGCTACCCTAGATGCTTGGTAGATAAGTAGGCTGGCAAAGTCAAAAGTAGTATATTTGATATACATGATGTTGATGTGTGCTTTACTAGTACTCATAGTAGCGCGAGGGTATTGGATACCGGTTCAGTTGCTAAGTTATTGGTAACACGAAATGAAAGCTATGGAATAAACAGAGACTGGCTAAAGGCGAGGTGACGATACGTGTTGGAAGTGTTTCCAAGGTTGATATGATCAAACGTCGCACGCTCCCTCTATCATCGGGATTGGTGGTGAAACCAAAATAATTGTTATTTGGTGTTTGCGTTGAGCATGAACATGATTGGATCGTGTTTGTTGCAATACGATTATTCATTTAAAAGAATAATAGTTATTCTATTTGCTTGAATAATTACCTTCAATGGTTTATTGAATCTCGATCGTAGTGTTACACATGTTCATGATATTGGTGCCAAAAGATACGAGGTAATGATGATAGTACCACTTACTTGTGGCACTGCCGCTTGAGTCATGTTGGTATAAATTGCATGAACAGGCTCCATGATGATGGATCTTTATACTCACCTGATTTTGAATCACTAGTGACATGCAAATCATACCACATGAGCAAGGCCTTGTTTTCATTGAGATGAAACAAGATAGTAACTTGTTGGAAGTGATACATTTTGATGTATGCAGTCCAATGGGTGCCGAGGCACGCAGTGGATATCATTATGTTCTTACTTCAATGACGATTTGAGTGGATACAAGAGTATTTACTTAATGAATCACAAGTCTGAAATATTGAAAAGTTCAATTCTGTTTCGGAGTGAAGTTCGTCGTAACAAGAGGATAAATTGTCTACGATATGATCATAGAAATGAATATCTGAGTTACGAGTTTTGGTACGCAGTTAAGACAATGTGGAAATTGTTTCGCAGTTCATGCCACCTGGAACATCATAGTGTGATGACGTGTCTGAACGTCATAGCCACGCACTATTTGGTATGGTGCATGCTATGATGTCTCTTATCGAATTACCACTATCGTTTATGGGTTATGCATTAGAGACATCCGCATTTACTTTCAATAGGGCACCGCGTATTTCCGTTGAGATAACACAATATAGACTGAGGTTTAGAGAAATCTAAACTGTCGTTTCTTGAAAGTTTGGGGCTTCGACACTTGTGTGAAAAAGTTTTAGTCGAATAAGCTCAAACCCAAAGCGGATAAATGCATCTTCATAGGATATCCAAAACAGTTGGGTACATCTCCTATCTCAGATCCGAAAGCAAAGTGTTTGTTTCTAGAAACGGATCCTTTCTCGAGGAAAGGTTTCTCTCGAAAGAATAGAGTGGGAGGGTGGTAGAACTTAATGAGGTTATTGAACCATCACTTCAACCAGTGTGTAGCAGGGCGCATGAAGTTATTCCTGTGGCGCCTACACCAATTGAAGTGAAAGCTGATGATGGTGATCATTGAGCATCAGATCAAGTTACTACAAGCCTCGTAGGTTGACAAGGTCGCGTACTACTGCAGAGTGGTACGGTAACCCTGTCTTGGAGGTCATGTTGTTGAACAACAATGAACCTACGAGTTATGGAGAAAGCAATGGTGGGCCCGGATTCTGACAAATGGCTGGAAGCCATGAAATCCGAGAGAGGATCCATGTATGAAAACAAAGTGTAGACTTTGGAAGAACTACTTGATGGTCATAGGACTATTAAGTAAAGATGGATCTTTAAAAGGAAGACAGACGATGATGGTGATAAGTCACTATTAAGAAAAGCTCGACTTGTCGCAAAGATGTTTCCAACAAGATCAAACAGTTGACTATGATGAGACTTTCTCACTCGTAGCGATGCTGAAAGTCTGTTAGAATTATGTTAGTAGTTGTTGCATTATTTTTGAAATATTGCACATAGGATGTCAAAACATTGTTTCCTCGACGGTTTCCTTGAGCAAACATTGTATGTGATACAACCAGAAGGTTTTGTCGATCCTAAAGATACTAAAAAGTATGCAAGCTCCAGCGATCCTTCAATGGACTGGTGCAAGCATCTCGGAGTTGGAATATACACTTTGATGAGATGATCAAAGATTTTGGGTTTGTACAAGGTTTATGAGAAACTTGTATTTCCAAAGAAGTGAGTGGGAGCACTATAGAATTTAGGATAAGTATATGTAGTTGACATATTGTTGATCAGAAGTAATGTAGAATTTCTATGAAGCATAAAAGGTTGTTTGAAAGGAGTTTTTCAAAGGAATACCTGGATTGAGCTACTTGAACGTTTTGCATCAAGATCTATGGAGATAGATCAAAACGCTTAATAGAAGTTTCAACAAGATGCATGCCTTGACAAGTTTTTGAAGGAATTCGAAATAGATCAGCAAAGAAGGAGTTCTTGACTGTTTTGTAAGGTGTGAATTTGAGTAAGACTCAAAACCCGACCACGACAGAATAAAGAGAATAGACGAAGGTCGTCTTCTATGCCTTAGCCGTAGACTCTAAAGTATGCCATGCTGGGTACCGCACCTGATGTGTGCCTTGACTCAAAGTCTGTTGAGAGGTACATAGAGTGATCCATGATTGAATCACTAGCAGCGGTCAAAATTTATCCTTAGTAACTAATGGACTAAGGATTTTTTTTCTCGATTATGGAGGTGGTTAAAAAGTTCGTCGTAAAGGGTTACGTCGATGCAAGCTTTGACACTAATCCGATTAACTATGAGTAGTGAAACATATTCGTATAGTAGAGTAGATATTTGGAGTATTTCCGAATATCACATTGTAGCAGCATCTATAAGATGACATAAAGATTTGTAAAGAACACACGGATCTGAAAGTTTCAGAACCGTTGACTAAAACCTCTCTCACGAGCAAGACGTGATCAGACCCCATAACTATATGGGTGTTGGATTCGTTGGAATCACATGGTGATGTGAACTAGATTATTGACTCTAGTGCAAGTGGGAGACTGTTGCAAATATGCCCTAGAGGCAATAATAAATTAGTTATTATTATATTTCTTTGTTCATGATAATCGTTTATTATCCATGCTATAATTGTATTGATTGGAAACACAGTGCATGTGTGGATACATTGACAAAACACTGTCCCTAGTAAGCCTCTAGTTGACTAGCTCGTTGATCAAAGATGGTCAAGGTTTCCTGACCATAGTCAAGTGATGTCACTTGATAACGGGATCACATCATTAGGAGAATCATGTGATGGACCAGACCCAAACTAATAGACGTAGCATGTTGATCGTGTCATTTTGTTGCTACTGTTTTCTACGTGTCAAGTATTTGTTCCTATGACCATGAGATCATATAACTCACTGACACCGGAGGAATGCTTTGTGTGTATCAAACGTCGCAACGTAACTGGGTGACTATAAAGATGCTCTACAGGTATCTCCGAAGGTGTTCGTTGAGTTAGTATGGATCGAGACTAGGATTTGTCACTCCGTGTGACGGAGAGGTATCTCGGGGCCCACTCGGTAATACAACATCACACACAAGCCTTGCAAGCAATGTGACTTAGTGTAAGTTGCGGGATCTTGTATTACGGAACGAGTAAAGAGACTTGCCGGTAAATGAGATTGAAATAGGTATGCGGATACTGACGATCGAATCTCGGGCAAGTAACATACCGAAGGACAAAGGGAATGACATACATGATTATATGAATCCTTGGCACTGTGGTTCAAACGATAAGATCTTCGTAGAATATGTAGGATCCAATATGGGCATCCAGGTCCCGCTATTGTATATTTTCCGAGGAGTCACTCGGGTCATGTCTACATAGTTCTCGAACCCGCAGGATCTGCACACTTAAGGTTCGGCGTTGTTTTATGTGTATTTGAGTTATATGGTTGGTTACCAGATGTTGTTCGGAGTCCCGGATGAGATCACGGACGTCACGAGGGTTTCCGGAATGGTCCGGAAATGAAGATTGATATATAGGATGACTTCATTTGGTTACCGGAAGGTTTTCGGGCATTACCGGTAATGTAACGGGAATGACGAATGGGTTCCGGATCTTCACCGGGAGGGGGGACCACCCACCCGGGAGGGCCCAAGGACCTTGGGGGTGGCGCACCAAGTAGGTGGGGTCAGCCCAAGGCTGTCTTGCGCAAGAGAGAAAGAAAAACCAAAAGAAGAGAAAGAAAAAAAGGGGAAAGGTGGGAAAGAAGAGAAGGACTCCACCTTCCAATCCTAGTTGGACTAGGATTGGAGGAGGACTCCTCCTCCCCTTGGTGGCGCAGCCCTTGGGGCTCCTTGAGCCTCAAGGCAAGCCTCCCCTCCCCTCCTCCTATATATATGGAGCTATTAGGGCTGATTTGAGACAACTTTTGCCACGGCAGCCCGACCACATACCTCCACGGTTTTTCCTCTAGATCGCGTTTCTGCGGAGCTCGGGCGGAGCCCTGCTGAGATTAGATCACCACCAACCTCCGGAACACCGTCACGCTGCCGGAGAACTCATCTACCTCTCTGTCTCTCTTGCTGGATCAAGAAGGCCGAGATCATCGTCGAGCTGTACGTGTGCTGAACGCGGAGGTGCCGTCCGTTCGGCACTAGATCGGAGCGGATCGTGGGACGGATCGCGGGAAGGTTCGTGGGACAGTTCACGGGGAGGATCGAGGGACGTGAGGACGTTCCACTACATCAACCGCGTTCACTAACGCTTCTGTTGTGCGATCTACAAGGGTACGTAGATCGGAAATCCCCTCTCGTAGATGGACATCACCATGATAGGTCTTCGTGCGCGTAGGAAATTTTTTGTTTCCCATGCGACGTTCCCCAACAGTATGATGGAATCATTTGGAACAACTTTGGGTTTAGGATTTGGATTCACAAGTAGTATTCCCACTTAGTACAAGTGAAGGCTAGCAAATAGATTGAGAAGCACCCAACCAAGGAATGAAAACCAACATAAGCGAATATTAAACATAACTAACACCGAATAATGCAACACAAGTGGGATGTAATTTCATAGCATAATTATTGACTTCATGTGCATGCATAGGGAATCACAAACCTTAACACCGACATTCTTACTAAAGCATAATGACTCATCAACATACTCACATATCACTATCTTCATATCGCAAAACTATTGCAAAGAATCAAGTTTAATATCCAATGATCTTCATGAAAGTTTTTATTATATCTCCTCGGGATATTTATCACTTTGGGACTAATTTCATTTAAAGAAAATTTCCATTGAAAATAACAATCTCTCAAACAAATATCAATGAAGAACGAGAGCACAAGTATCCTTAAAATTTTCAACTCTCAAAATAATATAAGTGAAATAAGATAGGATTTCTTCAAAATTTCTACTACTCTCAAAATAATCTAAGTGAAGCATGAGAGCAAAGTTATTCAAAATAACAGGACCGCCGTGCTAAAAAAGATATAAGTGAAGTGCTAGAGCAATTCCATGGCTCTAAAAATTTAAATGAAGCATTAAGAGCGATTTTAACAAATCATAACATAATTTGTCTCTCTCAAATAGGTGCGTACAACAAGGTTTATTATGACAAACTAACCAGCAAAGAAAGAAAATACACATATAATAC
Organism: Hordeum vulgare subsp. vulgare; assembly: GCF_904849725.1. Taxonomy (NCBI): domain Eukaryota; kingdom Viridiplantae; phylum Streptophyta; class Magnoliopsida; order Poales; family Poaceae; genus Hordeum; species Hordeum vulgare. The sequence goes on along the minus strand of NC_058521.1, from coordinate 8,203,415 downwards.
AAGATGCTCCAAGCAAAACTCATGATATGTGACGAATAAAAATATAGCTCCAAGTAAAATTACCGATGGTTGTTAGAAGAAAGAGGGGATGCCTTCCGAGGCATCCTAAGATTAGTTGCTTGGTACTCTTTGGATATTACCTTGGGGTTCCATGGGTCATCCCCAAGCTTACGATTTTATCACTCCTTATTCCTTCATCCATCGTGATCTCACCCAAAACTTGAAAACTTCAATCACATAAAACTCAACAAAACTTTCCTGAGATCCGTTAGTAAAAGAAAACCAAACTTTACTTTAGGAGCTGTTGAAAAACTATTCCAATTTTATTTTTTGCATTTTACCTATTGTATTTTAACTTTACCATGACTTATACCCCCTGATACAAACCATAGAATTATCAAAACAAGCACATAACGCAAAGAAAACATAATATGTCAAAAACAGAATAGTCTATAAAGACTCGAATTTTGCTTATACTTTTATAACTCCAAAAATTCTGAAAAACTAGGAAAACGTAGGAAATTTGAATATAAATCTTGTGTAAATAATTCACACACTTTTGACGCTTCTATGATTTTTAGGATTTTTTCTACTAGATGCAAAAGTTTATGTTTTTCAACAGGATTAAAGCAACTAACACCCCACATGATCCCAAAGGCTTTATTTGGCACAAAAACTAAATAAAACATGAAAAAACAAAATATTGACAGTAGAATAATTGTGCAAACACTCAAGAACACAAAGCAAAAGTGAAAAATAAATTGTATTCATTGGGTTGCCTCCCAACAAGCGCTATCGTTTTACGCCCCTAGCCAGGCATAAAGCATGGATTCAAGTAATGTCATCTTTAGTTTCCAAGTACTCAATCACACATCCATAATTCCTTAGATATCTAGCATGCATATTCTCAAAAATTACACTCCTAGGGACAAAGTTAAAGAATTCATTCATATGAAGAGGTTCATTCGAGTTGAAGTGAGCCCTAATCATCTTAAGATCTACATTGTTGCTAGAAGAGGCACCCTTGTTCTTGGGAGCTTGGTTAGTTTTCTTGCCAAGAGGATTTTTATCAATAATTCCGATGGAAGAAAAATCCGTGCTTTGATACCTCTTGAGCTTGCGTTGGTTTTTCCATTGAAGAGGAGAAGGTGATGCAACACAGTAGCAGTAAGTATTTCCCTCAGTTTGAGAACCAAGGTATCAATCCAGTAGGAGTATCAAGGCAAGTCTCCAAAGTACCTGCGCAAAAACAACAAACTTGCACCCAACGCTATAAAGGGGTTGTCAATCCCTTCACGATTGATTCCAAAGTGAGTTCTGAAGGCGGAAAGTGCAACAAAGTAAAAGTGTAGAGCTGAAAATATGATGTGAAGTAGACCCCGGGGCCATAGTGTTCACTAGAGGCTTCTCTCATGATAGCAAGTATTACGGTGGGTGAACGAATTACTGTCGAGCAATTGATAGAACCGCAAAGTCATGACGATATCTAACGCAATGATCATACATATAGGCATCACGTCCGAGACAAGTAGACCGATACTGTGTGCATCTACTACTATTACTCCACACATCGACCGCTATCCAGCATGCATCTAGTGTATTAAGTTCATGACAAACGGAGTAACGCCTTAAGCAAGATGACATGATGTAGAGGGATAAACTCATGCAATAGATATAAACCCCATCTTTTTACCCTTGATGGCAATAACACGATGCGTGCCTCGCTACCGCTTTTGTCACTTGGTGAGGTCACCGCACGGTATGAACCCAAAACCAAGCACTTCTCCCATTGCAAGAATTATAGATCACGTTGGTCAAACGAAACCCACAACTCAAAGAGAATTACAAGGATATGAAATCATGCATATAAGAGATCACAGAAGACTCAAATAATAATCATAGATAATCTGATCATAAATCCACAATTCATCGGATCTCGACAAACACACCGCAAAAGAAGATTACATCGGATAGATCTCCATGAAGATCATGGAGAACTTTGTATTGAAGATCCAAGAGAGAGAAGAAGACATCTAGCTACTAGCTATGGACCCGAAGGTCTGTGGTGAACTACTCACGCATCATCGGAGAGGCAATGGTGTTGATGAAGAAGCCCTCCGTGTCTGAATCCCCCCTCCCACAGGGCACCAGAACGGTCCCCAAATGGGATCTTGCGGAGACAGAAGCTTGCGGCGGCAGAAAAGTATTTTTGTGGCTCTCTCGTGTTTCAGTTTTTTAGGGAATTTATAGGCGGAATAGGTAGGGCAAAGGAGCCACGGGGGGCCCACAAGCCTGCTCGGCGCGCCCCTCGAGGCCGCGTCTAGGGGGCTTGTGGCCTCCCCCGGGACCCTTTGCCTTGGTTCTCAAGCTTCCTGCGTACCTTCTGTTCCGGAAAAAAATTATTTCGAAGATTTTATTCCGTTTGGACTCCGTTTAATATTAGTCTCTAAAAAAGGTCAAAAACACGAAAAAACAGGAACTGACACTTGGCACTGAGTTAATAGGTTTGTCCCCAAAAAGATATAAAATGCATACAAAACATCCAAAGTTGACAAGATAATAGCATGGAACCATAAAAAATTATAGATACGTTGGAGACGTATCAAGCATCCCCAAGCTTAACTCCTGCTCGTCCTCGAGTAGGGAAGTGATAAAGACTGAATTTTTGATGTGGAATGCTACCTAACATATTTGTCCTTTGCAACTTCTTTCATGTGACATGAATGTTCAGATCCATAAGATTCAAAACAATAGTTTGCTATTGACATGAAAACAATAATACTTCAAGCAAACTAGCAAGGTGATCATGAACTTTCAAAATAACAAGGCCAAAGAAAGTTATCCCTACAAAATCATATAGTCTGGCTATGCTCCATCATCCCCACACAACGAATTTAAATCATGCACAACCCCAGTATTGGCCAAGTAATTGTTTTCACACTCTTACTTTCTCAAATATTTTTCAACTCTCATGCAATATATGAGCGTGAGCCATGGATATAGCACTATATGTGAAATAGAGTGTGGTGGAGGTTGTGAGGCAAAAAGGAGGAGATGGTCACATCGACTCGGCGTATCAATGGGCTATGGAGATGCCCATCAATAGATATCAATGTGAATGAGTAGGGATTACCATGCAACGGATGCACGAGAGCCATAAGTGTGAAAGCTCAAAAGGAGAACTAGCGGGTGTGCACCCAACTTGCTTGCTCGCGAAGACCTAGGGAAATTTTGAGGAAGCCCATCATTGGAATATACAAGCCAAGTTATATAATGAAGATTCCCACTAGTATATAGAAGTTTCAAAACAAGAGACTCTCAATCATGAAGATCATGGTGCTTTTGTGAAGCACAAGTGTGGAAAAAGATAGTAGCATTGTCCCTTCTCTCTTTTTCTCTCATTTTTTTTGTTTGGGCTCTTTGGACTCTTTTCATTTTTTTCTTTTTTGTGTGTGGGCAACTTTGGCCTCTTTTAATTTTTATCACATGGGACAATGCTCTAATAATGATGATCATCACAGTTTTATTTACTCACAACTCAATACTTAGAGCAATGATGACTCTATAGGAAATGCCTCCGGCAGTGTATCGGGATGTGCAATGATCTAGTTTTGCGTATGACATTGAAACATCTCGCTAGCTATCTTACAATCATGCAATGGCAATATGAAAGTGATGGCACAAGTCATGAGACGGAACGGTGGGAGTTGCATGGCAATGTATCTCGGAATGGCTATGAAAATGCCATAATAGGTAGGTATGGTGGCTGTTTTGAGGAAGGTATATGGTGGGTTTGTGCACCGGCGAAAGTTGCGCGGCACTAGAGAAGCTAGCAATGGTGGAAGGTGAAAGTGCATCTATACCATGGACTCACATTAGTCATGAAGAACTCATATACTCGAAAGTTTTATTAGTAATCAAAACAAAGTGCTAAACGCATACTCCTAGGGGAAGGGTTGGTAGGTGTAAACCATCACGCGATCCCGACCGCCACACAAAGGATGACAATCAATAAATCAATTATGCTCCGACTTCCTAACATAGCGGTTCACCATACGTGCATGCTACGGGAATCACTAACTTCAACACAAGTATTTCTAGATTCACAACACCCTACTAACATAACTCTAATATTACCAAATCCATATCTCAAAACTAATTGTGAGGAATCAAAATTCTCTTACTAATCAATGCACAAGAATATGGAAGTTTTTATTATATCCTCTTTGGATGCCTATCATCTTTAGGACTACTTTCATAGCACAAGCCAATTACCAAGTTACTCAGAGAGAGCACTCTCAAAACGATATAAGTGAAGATCGAGAGTTCTTATTTCTCCAAAATATGACACCGCCGTGCTCAAAAAAGACATAAGTGAAGCACTAGAGCAAAGTTATCTAGCTCAAAAGATATAAGTGAAGCACAAGCGAGCTAAATTGCCTAACTCCAAAGATATAAGCGAAGCTCAATGAGTATTCTAGCAAATTCACGATGAGTGCATGTCTCTCTCAAAAAGGTGTGCAGCAAATATGATTGTGGCACAACAAAAAGAAAAGACTCCTATGATACATAACGCTCCAAGCAAAACACATATCATGTGGTGAATAAAAATATAGCTCCAAGTAACGTTACCGATGGATTGAAGACGAAAGAGGGGATGCCTTCCCGGGGCATCCCCAAGCTCAGGCTTTTTGGTGTCCTTGAATTTATCTTGGGATGCCTTGGGAATCCCCAAGCTTGAGCTCTTTCCACTCTTTATCCCATTGTCCATAAGAACGTCACCCAAAACTTGAAAACTTCACAACACAAAACTTAAACAGAAACTCGTGATATCATTAGCATAAGAAACAAACCACCACCTCTTTAGGTACTGTAGCAAACTTGATTTCAATTTATGTTGGTGTTAGATTACTGTATTCTCACTTTTCCATGGCTAGTACCCCCGATACTATCCATAGTTTCATCAAAATAAGCAATCAACACAACAAAAACAGAATCTGTCAAAAACAGACTAGTCTGTAGCAATCTGTATACTTTGTATACTTCTGGTATCTCAAAAATTCTGAAAAATTATGACAATTAGATAAATTAGCATATCAACGAGAAGCAAAAATAATAAACTCAAAATCTTTTCTGGATAGGAATTAAAAATAATTTCGTGAGCGCAAAGTTTCTGTCTTTTTGAGCAAGATCAAACAACCATTACCAAAACTAGTCATAAAGGTTTTACTTCGCACAAACACAAGAAGAAACACAAAAAACACAATCATAACAGAATTATGATGGTGTGGACACAACAAAACATAAAGCAAAAAGCAAAAATAAATTCATTGGGTTGCCTCCCAACAAGCGCTATTGTTTAACGCCCTTAGCTAGGCATAAGGCGATAGCATCAAGTATCGTCGTCTTTGGTGCTCAAACCATAAGTAGCCCTCATCATTGATTCATAAGGCAATCTTATTTTCTTTCTAAGAAAATGTTCCATGCCCTTCTTTAATGGAAATTGAAATCTAATATTCCCTTCCTTCATATCGATAACAGCACCAATAGTCCTTAGGAAAGGTCTACCAAGAATGATATGACATGTTGGATTGCAATCAATATCAAGCACAATGAAATCTACGGGTACATAGTTCCTATTTGCAACTATAAGAACATCATTGAACCTTTCCATAGGTTTCTTAACAGTAGAATCCGCAAGATGCAAATTAAGAGAGCACTCCTCAATCTCATTGAAGCCTAGAACATCACATAAAGACTTTGGAATAGCGGAAACACTAGCACCCAAATCACACAAAGTATTGCATTCATAGTTTTTGATTTTGATATTGATAGTAGGTTCCCACTCATCATGAAGCTTTCTAGGAATAGAAACTTCCAACTCAAGTTTCTCTTCAAGAGATTTCACCATAGCATTGACGATATGATCGGTAAAGGCCTTGTTTTGGCTATAAGCGTATGGAGAGTTTAGCATGGTTTGCATCAAGGAAATACATTCAATCAAAGTGCAACTATCATAATTGAATTCCTTGAAATCCAAAGTAGTAATTTCTGTTGGAAATATGCCCTAGAGGCAATAGTAAATTAGTTATTATTATATTTCTTTGTTCATGATAATCGTTTATTATCCATGCTATAATTGTATTGATTGGAAACACAATACTTGTGTGGATACATAGACAAAACACTGTCCCTAGTAAGCCTCTAGTTGACTAGCTCGTTGATCAAAGATGGTCAAGGTTTCCTGACCATAGGCAAGTGTTGTTACTTGATAACGGGACCACATCATTAGGAGAATCATGTGATGGACTAGACCCAAACTAATGAACGTAACATGTTGATCGTGTCATTTTATTGCTACTGTTTTCCGTGTGTCAAGTATTTATTCCTATGACCATGAGATCATATAACTCACTGGCACCGGAGGAATACCTTGTGTGTATCAAACGTCACAACGTAACTGGGTGACTATAAAGATGCTCTACACGTATCTCCGAAGGTGTCCGTTGAGTTAGTATGGATCAAGACTGGGATTTGTCACTCCGTGTGATGGAGAGGTATCTCGGGGCCCACTCGGTAATACAACATCACACACAAGCCTTGCAAGCAATGTGACTTAATGTATGTCACGAGATCTTGTATTACGGAACGAGTAAAGAGACTTGCCGGTAAACGAGGCTGAAATAGGTATGCGGATACCGACGATCGAATCTCGGGCAAGTAACATACCGAAGGACAAAGGGAATGACATACGGGATTATATGAATCCTTGGCACTGAGGTTCAACAGATAAGATCTTCGGAGAATATGTAGGATCAAATATGGGCAACCTGGTCCCGCTATTGGATATTGACTGAGGAGTCACTCGGGTCATGTCTACATAGTTCTCGAACCCGCAGGGTCTGCACACTTAAGGTTCGGCGATGTTTTATGCGTATTTGAGTTATATGGTTGGTTACCGAATGTTTTTCGGAGTCCCGGATGGGATCACAGACGTCACGAGGGTTTCTGGAATGGTCCGGAAACGAAGATTGATATATAGGTTTGTCTCATTTGGTTACCGGAAGGTTTTCGGGCATTACCGGCATCGTACCGGGAATGACTAATGGGTTCCAGAGTTCTACCGGGAGGTGCCCACCCACCCGGGAAGAAGCCCAAAGGCTTTGTGGCACACCAGCCTTTAGTGTGCTAGTGGGCAAGCCCAAGAGGGCCCTTGCGCAGGAAGAAGGAAAAAAACCAACAAGAGAGAAAAAAATAGGAGGTGGGACAAAAGAGGAGGACTCCTCCCCCAAACCGAATTGGAGGGGGACTCCTCGTCCCCCCTTAGGCCGACCCCTTGGGGCTCCCTTGAGCCTCAAGGAAAGGTCCCTCCCCTCCCTCCTATATATAATAGGGTATTAGGGCTGATTTGAGACAGCTTTTGCCACGTGCATCCCGACACCTCTACTTCGTAGATTTCCCTCTAGATCGTACTTCTACGGAGCTCGGGCGGAGCCCGGCTGGAATAGATAACCACCAACCTCCGGAGCGCTGTCACGCTGCCGGAGAACTCATCTACCTCTCCGTCTCTCTTGCTGAATCAAGAAGGCCGACATCATCGTTGCGCTGTACGTGTGCTGAACGCGGAGGTGCCGTCCGTTCGGCACTAGATCGGGAAGGATCATGATGAGATCGCGGGACGGATAGTGATGAAGTTCGCGGGACGGATCGTTATGGGATCATGGGATGGAGTGTACGACTACGGTGATTTGAATCATGCAAGCTGTTCCAGTACATCGTCCGCGTTTCTTAACGCTTACCGATGTGCGATCTACAAGGGTATGTAGATCTGAATCTCCTCTCGTAGATGAACATCACCATGATAGGAATTGCGTGTGCGTAGGAATTTTTTTTTGTTTCCCATGCGACGTTCCCCGGCGTTGCAGTAGGCGCAGAGATCTTCCCTGTGGCAGCAGCAGTCGATCCTATGTTGTAGCGCAGTAGCAGCAGATCTTCGCCGAAGTAGTAGTAGCAGAGTAGTGCACCGGCGGCCTCCCTGTTGCCGGCGCACCACGCAGCAGAGACAGTATACCTCGCGATACAACCTTACTCTGTCAAGCTTCCGTATCGTAGCGCAGTGGTGTGTGCCCGTGTATGATCCCGAGAGATGCACGGATCGAATCCCAGATGGTGCTCCCCCTTTTTTTCGGTTTATTTTCCTGTGTTCCAGTAGATTAGCTGCAATAGAGGGACATCTTTGTAAGCCCCCTTCTTTGTCGAATACAGTGGCAAAAACACGGTGGCAAGGGAAGCAGAGTATTTCCAGGGGATCTTGGGTTCGAAACCCAGCTCCACCCTTTTATATTTTTTTGTACTTCCTTTTGCTTTATTTCCTGTTTTAGCTTGATGGTTTAAGGTTCGTTTGATCATCAGATGTTGTAGTATTATTTTTGTTAATATCTAAACAGTATGTGTTTCTTGGTGAACTAGCTAACTTGTAGATTCATGAGCTTGTGTAGGTGATGCAGTTTGTGGATGTGAGTAGCTTCCATGTTTAGGAGTTTTACTTGTGTATATATGTTCTAGTGGATAAGAGTGCATGATGTAGGTGTGATGTGGTGGTGGCCTTGTGCAAGCATGTGTATGTGTGTGAAGGGTTCCCCCCTCACCATATATCATGTATGTGTGTGTCCTAACTAGTGGGTGTATGTACACTTATGAGGGTTATGATGTGTGTATGTTTGCCATGTGATGCAAGCTATGTTTAAGATGTGCAGGTATGTGATTTGATCTTGAGAAAGATGTGCTTGTGGGTGATGTGGAGTAGATGTGTGTGTGAGAAGCATTCCACCTTTGCAAGCAAGCTTTGCACCTTCACATGACCATATGTGAGAGGGCATGGTATGTTGTTTGTGTGGATAGCTTGGTAGCAGTGGTGTGAAGTTGATGTGCATGACACAAACATGGGGTTCAAACCCCCATGTCACTTTGTCTTTGTGCACATGAACTCAACCCTTGTAGTTGTTGTCTTAGTAGGATACTTTATGGAGTGGACATATTCAGATTTGTTGCAAGTTTGATCTTTGATTCCATGGAATAGGTGGAGCCCAAGGGCATGAGTTTTGCATGATAGTAGTAGGGGTTTTGCTCTACACCATAGTGGTGTCATTTATCACTTGGTGTTATGTGTGTGCAAACTATGCCTAGACAAAGTGGGCATGTGGCTGAAAAAGTCCAGCTTTGTGAAATCTGAAATTTCACCAAGTCTGGGATGCTGGAAACATTTTCTTCTCTTATAGATGAGGATGTGCTGGTCATTCTGTTGAGAACTAGCCTTAGTTCAGTGCTAGGATTTTGAACCTGGTATGTTTGTGAAGCTTCTGGTCAAATTTCAAATCATTTGGGGTCCAGTAGGTTGTGTTTTGATTGCTGTCAAAAGCTTCAGAACAGAGACAGAAACTCAGGTGCAGGAATTTTCACTAAGTCCCTGAGATCTGATGGTTTTGGGAAAGTTTGTGGCCTTGTATCTTCTAGAGTTTAATTCATTTTGCTGTGATTCTTGCTGGTGCTTGTAGTGTTCTTGGTTGGCTTCAGCCACATATATTATTTGTCATGTTTGGAGACCCGTGGCTATGTTGCATGTAGCTCCCAAAGAGCTAAGATGCAGATTATGGCAGGTTATGTAGTTTTGTCATTTTGGTCATTGTGTGAGCTTAGGGGGTGTTGTGGTGTTCTTACTTGCTCCATTCCATTCATGTTGGAATGATACATGTCTTGGAAACCTGGGAATACCAGATTTGTGCCAATTGTGAGTGTGGTGTTGAATCTTCCACGTAGAGCTTCATATCTTGTATCGTTGATTCCCGTTGATCCGTAGCTCCATTTGCAATGTTCTTTATATGGTTTTGCATCGATTTCATGAGCCGCATCTGTTCATGCCATCCTCATGCATGTCAAAATAGCTTAGTGTATAGTTCTGTCCAGAAACTTGCAGTAGTTTATTTTGCTTGTGCTAGTGATAAAAATAGTGGTGCATGCTCAATTTTCATCTCATGCATCATGTGATTGTTGCATCTTATGGTGTTGCTGTTCATTGGATATTATCCTTATGTTGGGTAGCACCGGGATCGGAGTACGAATACGTGGAGTCAGGAGAGTACGTGCAGGACGAACCAGAACCATTCCAAGCTGAGGATATCACAGGCAAGATGATATGACCTTGATTCCATCTCTAGACTTGTTATGTTAGTTTCGTTTCCATGTCATATTGCTCGCCGCCTACCACTGAAATTAAATTTCATCTTCATATGCCATGAGCCCCAAACACCGTACTCCTTCCTAGCAAACTTGTATGGCTAAGTAGGCTTGCTCAGCTACTAATGTTAGCGTTGCTAGTTGCAGGTGTTTTTGACTCATGTGATAACATGAGCTTGATATCATTATATTAAATTCTGTTATTTAATTAATGCACCTATATACTTGGTAAATGACGGGAGGCCTAGCCTTTTGCCGGGTGCTTTGTCCCGTTATTGCCGCCTTAGTTACCGGTTACCGGTGTTTGATTCCATAATGATCGCTCCTAACACGTTCGGGGTTGTTATGGGGACCCCCTTGATAAATCGTGTAGTGCTAAGGCTTGTCCGGCAGGACCCAACATTGGTGTTAATTTGCTAATAACTTAATAATAATTTGCATAGGGAGTAGCTACCCCGAGGATCTTTAATCAACAACCCGGGCCAGTGCTCCTCATGAGTGTTGGTCCAAACTGGTCTGCCTGCGGGGCCACCACAAGGAAACTTGAGGTTTGGTACCTGTAGCTAGTTCCATCTGGCGTGTCCTGAGACTGAGATACGCGGCTCTTATCGGGGTCGTCGACACGTCGGGAGGTCCTGCTGGCCTTGTCTTACCTTAGCGGTATATCTTGCGTATAGGAATCCCAGTGAAGCTTTGGGTTCCCCCAGAGTTGAGGTTTTTCCTCTAAGGAATCCGACGAGATCACGAGATTTGTGATAGAGGATGCCTTTGCGGCCTGTGTTCGTTTGTGATGGACTAGTTGGAGCACCCCTGTAGGGTTTAATCTTTCGGAAAGCCGTGCCCGCGGTTATGTGGCAACTTGGAATATTTTGTTAACATTCGGTATTAGAGAACTTAAACATAAGCTAATAAAATTGCCAACGGTGTGCATAACCGTGACTGTCCCTTCGAAGATCTCTCTTCGATCGGGAACACAGTGGGGTTATGAATGCCGTAGGTAGGTGTTCAGGATCACTTAGTGATCAAGTAACTCCGACCGCTAGTGTAGACCACCTTTACTTCTACTTTGCGTAAGTTAGCCACTTAATCAAGCATAGGATGCTGCAGACTGATACACTTCACCCTTACCTTACCCAATAACATGACTAGTTCTGGCACCAAGGTCTTAGATTGCTGAGTCCCCCGTGGCTCACGGATTCCTCCGAAATTCCCAGCAGGTACAGGTACCCCAGAGACAGTTGATCCCGACGGCACCCAGCTGCGTGGCAGTACGACGAGGAGACAGACCGCCTCTACGTGAACTATCCTGAGGACTGAGGCGTGGTCGTGATCGTGGGCCTGCAGCAGGGTAGCATAGCATTTTCCATGTTTTGTAGTCCGTAGCGGAACTACCTTGATTGTATCTGTGTTGTACTCTGAGTTATTAATAAGAACACAGTTGAATCCCGAATTGTCTACTTTTATTCTTATTTGTGCTATGTTACTTGCTTGCGAAACGCTTAGATGCGCTTCTTTCCTATTCGGGGCCTAGACCCCCAGATCGGAAAGGACCGCATCTCGGTCGTTACAACCACCAACCTCCGGAGCGCCGTCACGCTGCCGGAGAACTCATCTACCTCTCCGTCTCTCTTGCTGAATCAAGAAAGCCGAGATCATTGTCGCGCTGTACGTGTGCTGAACACGGAGGTGCCGTCCGTTCGGCACTAGATCGGGAAGGATCATGATGAGATTGCGGGACGGATAGTGATGAAGTTCGCGGGACGGATCGTGATGGGATCATGGGATGGAGTGTACGACTACGGTGATTTGAATCACGGAAGCTGTTCCAGTACATCGTCCGCGTTTCTTAAAGCTTACCGCTGTGCGATCTACAAGGGTATGTAGATCTGAATCTCCTCTCGTAGATGAACATCACCATGATAGGAATTGCGTGTGCGTAGGAATTTTTTTTTTGTTTCCCATGCGACATTCCCCAACAATTTCATTACTACTCAAAGTTTTCATATCCTTTACTCCACTTTCAATGCTTTTAGCATCAAGATAGATAGACTCCGAATCATTGGAGCATTTCTCAACCAAGGTGGATTCATATCCATCCCCATCATCATTAGGTTTGACATTAGAAAACAAGGATTCAATGGGAGTCACACCAAGCACTTTAATATCTTCGTGATTCTCATCACGAGAACACGCCTTTTTAAGTCATTCATGTCTAGCATGAATTTGGGCGGTTCTTTCGTTACTATCATTCATGGAAACACGCATACCTTTCAAAGTTTCATCCATATTGATCTTGGGAGGAGCACATCTCAATTTCAAAGCATCAATATCAAGAGACATTCTATCAACGCTCCTAGCCAAGTCATCAATTTTGAGCAGTTTTTCTTATATGGATGCATTGAAAATCTTTTGCGAGTTGATAAACTCTTTAATATTACCCTCTAGATCAGAGGGTAATTTATTGTAATTTCCATGAGCATTGTTGTACGAATTGCCAAAGTTATTAGAGGGATTACTAGGAAAAGGCCTAGGAATATAGTTTCCTCTAAAAGCATTGTTGTTGCCAAAATTATTCCTACCAACAAAATTAACATCCAAGCTCTCATTGCTACTCTCGATCAAGGAAGACAAGGGCATATCATTTGGATCTAAAGGAGCACCTTTACTAGCAAACAATTTCATTAACTCATCCATCTAAGCACTCACAGAGTTAATTTCTTCTTTATCATGCACTTTTTTACTAGTAGGTGACCTTTCAGTGTGCCATTGAGAATAGTTTGTCATGATATTGTCTAGGAGTTTTGTAGCTTCTCCTAATGTGATTTCCATGAAAGTTCCACCGAAGGCGGAATCCAGGATATTTCTAGAAGCAAAATTCAAACCAGCATAGAAGATTTGTATAATCATCCAAAGACTCAAGCCATGAGCGAGACAATTTCTAATCATCAATTTTGTTCTCTCCCAAGATTGTGCAACATGTTCATGATCTAGTTGCTTAAAATTCATGATATCATTACGGAGAGAGATAATCTTAGCCGGTGGAAAATACTTGGATATATAAGCATCTTTGCACTTGTTCCAAGAAGTACTACTATTTTTGGGCAAAGATGAAAACCAAGTTTTTGCTCGATCTCGCAATGAGAATGGAAATATCTTAAATTTAATCACATCATTATCCACATCTTTCTTCTTTTGCATATCGCATAAAAAAATGAAGGTATTAAGATGGGATGCAGCATCTTCACTAGGAAGGCCGGAAAATTGCTCTTTCATAACAAGATTCAGCAAAGCGGCATTGATTTCGTATGATTCCGCACTAGTGGCGGGAGCAATCGGAGTACTAATAAAATCATTATTATTAGTATTCGAGAAGTCACAACGTTTGGTGTTTTCAGTCATGGTGACTTCAGCAAGCAGACAAGCACACAAGCGAACAGAAAGCAAGCGTAAGAAAAGGGCGAATGAAAAAGGCAATTTTTTTTTTTGTAATTTTTGTTTTTCAGAAGTGGGGGAGAGGAAACTGAGAGGCAAAAAAGGTAAATGCAAGAGATGAGTTTGTGACGGTTACTTGGATAAGCTTCACTTAGAACAGTCCCCCGTGCCAGAAATTGACACGTTGAAGGAAGACTATTCTTGACTGGATGCTCCGCGACAACGGCGCCAGAAATTCTTATTGCTACCTCTTGAGCTTGCGTTAGTTTTTCCCTTGAAGAGGAAAGGTTGATGCAGCACAGTAGCAGTAAGTATTTCCCTCAGTTTGAGAACCAAGGTATCAATCCAGTAGGAGTATGAAGGCAAGTCTCCAAAGTACCTGCGCAAAAACAACAAACTTGCACCCAATGCTATAAAGGGGTTGTCAATCCCTTCACGATTGCTTGCAAAGTGAGATCTGAAGGCGGAAAGAGCAACAAAGTAAAAGTGTAGAGCTGAAAATATGATGTGAAGTAGACCCGGGGGCCATAGTGTTCACTAGAGGCTTCTCTCATGATAGCAAGTATTACGGTGGGTGAACGAATTACTGTCGAGCAATTGATAGAACCGCGCCAAGTAATGACGATATCTAAGGCAATGATCATACATATAGGCATCACGTCCGAAACAAGTAGACCGATACTGTCTGCATCTACTACTATTACTCCACACATCGACCGCTATCCAGCATGCATCTAGTGTATTAACTTCATGACAAATGGAGTAACGCCTTAAGCAAGATGACATGATGTAGAGGGATAAATTAATGCAATATATATAGACCCCATCTTTTTACCCTTGATGGCAACAACACGATGCGTGCCTCGCTACCCCTTCTGTCACTGGGTGAGGTCACCGCATGGTATGAACCCAAAACCAAGCACTTCTCCCATTGCAAGAATTATAGATCAAGTTGGCCAAACGAAACCCACAACTCGAAGAGAATTACAAGGATATGAAATCATGCATATAAGAGATCAGAGAAGACTCAAATAATAATCATTGATAATCTGATCATAAATCCACAATTCATCGGATCTCGACAAACACACCGCAAAAGAAGATTACATCGGATAGATCTCCATGAAGATCATGGAGAACTTTGTATTGAAGATCCAAGAGAGAGAAGAAGCCATCTAGCTATTAGCTATGGACCCGAAGGTCTGTGGTGAACTACTCACGCATCATCGGAGAGGCAATGGTGTTGATGAAGAACCCCTCCGTGTCCGAATCCCCCCTCCGGCAGGGCACCAGAACGGTCCCTAGATGGGATCTTGCGGAGACAGAAGCTTGCGGTGGCGGAAAAGTATTTTCGTGGCTCTCTCGTGGTTTCAGATTTTTAGGGAATTTATAGGCGGAAGAGGTAGGGCAAAGGAGCCACGGGGGGGGGGGGGGGGGAGTGGACAAGCCTGCTAGGCGCGCCCCCAGGCCGCGGCTAGGGGGCTTGTGGCCTCCCCCAGGACCCTTTGCCTTGGTTCTCAAGCTTCCTGCGTATCTTCTATTCCGGAAAAAACATTTCGAAGATTTTATTACGTTTGGACTCCGTTTAATATTCTCCTCTAAAAAGGTCAAAAAACAGGGAAAAAACAGGAACTGACACTTGGCACTGAGTTAATAGGTTAGTCCCAAAAAAGATATAAAATGCATACAAAACATCCAAAGTTGACAAGATAATAACATGGAACCATAAAAAATTATAGATACCTTGGAGACGTATCTGTTCTCAAGTTACTAAAAATTTCTTCTAACTTATCAATTCGAGTGGGACTCTCTACTACCCTTTCATTAGTTATGGGTTGTTTCTCTTTCAACATTTTAATAGCTTATCCCATCTCTAAACTAATACGATTAACAAGATCTTGCACCCTTCTATCCAAATTTTCAACATGCTCTTTGGTAAGATATTTATTTTCAATGGCATCTAACCTTTACATGATATGTTGAGGAGTTAAAAATGTTTCATTTATAATGATAGGTGGAGACCCCAATAAACTTCCCGTGGCATTGAGAGCATCGTAGGGTGGACAACTTAAAAAATTTCCCCTGACGATAGTGTTAAGAACAAATCTATACCAAGTAGTAATTCCCACATAAAAAATTCGAAGAAGAATGATACTAGATTGCTTGTGGATAGATATATCATGAGCATTGCAAATCCTATACCAAGCATCTTTCAGAATTTTTTCCTCCTTTGCTTAAAATTGAGAACTTCAATCTCAGGGGTGCTCATAGTGAGGGAGGAGTTTGCCATAACGATAAGCAAATAAGAGATCCGACAAGAAAACGACAAACAGAGAGAAGACAAATAAAAAGGCAAATATTTGTGAAGTGAGGGAGAGGAAAACGAGAGGCAAATGGAAAATAATGTAATTGCAAGGAGATGAGAGTTTGTGTGTAGGATCCTTATATATCTTGACTTGATATTCCCCGAAAACGGCTCCAGAAATCTTGACTCCCCGCTGATTTGTGTTGGTTTCCCTCCAAGATTAAAGGGTGATGTATGATACGTCTCCAACACATATATAATTTTTTATTATTCCATGCTATTATGTTATCATTCTTGGATGTTTTATAATCATTTTATAGCAAATTTATATCATTTTTGGGACTAACCTATTGACATAATGCCTAGTGCCACTTGCTTTTTTTTCCTTCGCAGAAAATCCATATGAGATGAGTTACAATTGTCGCGAAACTTTACGGAGATTTCTTTGGACCAGAAGGAAGCTCGGGGGCCAAGATTGAGCAGCAGTCCAGGCCTAGGGGGGCACTAGACACCACGGTGCGCTAGAGGCCCCTGGCACAGCCTGATGTCTAGTGCCCCCCAAAGCTTCTGCACCACCTCTGAGCTCTATAAATACCCCAATATTTCAGAAACCCCACACGAGTCGACGACAAATAGTTTCAGCCGCCGCAAGTTCTAGAGCGACAAAAACCAATCTAGAGCCTTTTGTAGAGAATAACACGATCATGGAAGGGTTCACCATCTCCATTGGTGTTCCTCCCATGATGCATGAGTAGTTCATATTAAACCTACGGGTCCGTAGGCAGTAGCTAGATGGCTTCTCTCTCGTTTTGTTTCTCAATACTACGGTCTCTTGAAGATCCATATGATGTAACTCTTTTTTTTGCGGTGTGTTTGTTGGGATCCGATGAATTGTCAGTTTATGATCATATCTATAAAAACATATTCATGCTTGATTATTATAGCCTCTTATTTCTATCCAATTGATCTTTTATCTTGCAATGGGAAGAGGTGCTTTGTGATGGTTCGATCTTGCGGTGCTCAATCTGAGTGATAGAAAGAGACATGACACGCATGCATAGTTGTCATTAAGGATAAAAAAGGGTCTATTCCTACATGAATAGATCTTTCCTACATCATGTCATCATTTTAAAGAAATTACTCCGTTTCTCCATGAACTCAATACACTAGATGCATGCTGGATAGCTGTCGATGTGTGGAGTAATAGAAATACATGCAGACAGAAGTCGGTTTACTTATTTTGGATGTGATGCCTATATACAAGATCATTGTCATGAATATCATCATGATTATTTGCTTTTATATCAATTGCACAACAGTAATTTGTCTACCCACCGCTTGCTATTTTTCTTCACAGAACCCACTAGTGAAACCTACGACCCGCGGGTCTACTTCACATCATCTATTTGCAATCTCTACTTTGCTATTTGATTTTCTAATTTATTTGCTCTTTTGTTTTCAGATCTATATTATAAAAAAAATACTTTGTTGCATTCTATTTGCTATTACCCTTATTTGAATCTATCAATCTATCCTTAATTTATCCATGAGGGATTGACAACTCTCTACGCATTGGGTTGCGAGGATTTGCTATTTGTATGCAGGGGCTGCTTACATAGTCTTGTTGTAACATCCTAATTTTCTTAAATCAGGATGTTAATAGATCATCCATTTGCATCTGATATTTTTCTATGCATTATTTGTCTTTCTAAAAATTCTATTCATTATGCAACTCATGGCAATTTATTAGAGTGAAGATAACATGACTTCTTCCCAGTCAAATAAAAAGTTCATAATGTCCAGAATATTATTTGGAGTTACCTGATATAGTATTGTAAATTTTATAAACTCAAAATTATTTTTAGTTGAGTTTTCGATGCTTGTTGTGTGGCCTATTGCATAAAATTTATTTTTAAAATTGCATTAGGTTTGGAACTAGTGTTCCTGTAGAGTATATATTAGTTGCTGATATTTTTATGTGTGTGATAGTATTTGTTTTTAATATCCTTTTCTGGTATTTATTTTAGCTAGAAAAAATATATTTTCTGTTAAAAAAAAAGGAAATTGCACTGTGCAGTTGGCTGCACAGTCGCCCAACCGGGGCTTTGCCTCGCCCGCTCGCGCGCAGTAGGGCAGCAGCGCACCGAGCGGCCAGCCCACGAGCAGCCCCTCCACCTTTTTTTTTTCTCACTCTCACCCGCTCACGCAAGGGGCCCGCCAAGTCATCTCCGATCTCCATCCAGAATCCTGCAGGCACACGAGTTCGTCTCCTGAACCAAACCTTCGATCGATTCGATCTACTCTTGACCTTCCCCCTCACTCCTATGACCATATATAAGACCCCCAACCTCTCCTCGACCGATTTTTGGCAAAACCTAGGACTCCCGTTCCTTGGAGCTACCAACCGGATCTCGCCGGAGTTCTCTGCCTGAAGCTCTTAGCCGGCCGATTTCGTCGCGTCTCGAGGTCCCAAGCGACTCTTTTTTTCTCCTCTGTGATCTTCACATCGGTGTTACCTTCCGCCCTAACCCCTTAAATTTCTCAGGAGCACGCCTCAGCGAGCAACAGGAGCAAGACCTGAAGGTCATCGGAACACGCAAAATTTTCGCCGGAGTCCGCAGCTTCGCCGGAGGAGCCCCGCCGATCATAGAACCCCGTCGCTACCCCTGCGTCCGACCGCCACCAGAGCCCCGCCACCCACGCCTGAATTGCCGCCGTTTTCCTCTTCCTCTCGTGAGCACACGCGCAGGAAAATCACCTGGGCCAGTCATCACGCGACATGTAGCACGTGCTACAGTGCCGCACGAGCCAGATTTTTATCTGTTTTATTTTGGGCAGATTTTCACTGAAAATTTCAAACCTATTTAACTTTTAACTAGTTTGCCCAATTTAGGAAATTCTTTTTCCTGTGAACTCAAAATAACCAGTACAATTTGATATGACCAATAGTTTTCATGTTAGCGATGTTTAAAATTGAGTTTGACCAGATTTAGTTTAAACCTACCGGAGACCATAACTTTCAACCGTCTGTCCAAATTAGTTGCTTCTTTTTGTGTAGTGATTGTATCAGCATGTAGATGTTTTGTACCTGCTATGCTACTTTTGTTTTAGTTTTAAAATTTTATTTCTCGTTGTTGGTTTTATTTGGTGTTATTTGAATGTGGTGATTTATGCGTTGTGATTGTTTGAAACGTGTAGATTGCCAAGAGTGCGACACAAACTATTGTTAGGAGTGTGACTTTTTGAACCAGAATCAAGGCAAGTTACATGTTGATCATCCTTCACCCATTATTTTCTATGCATGTAGTATTATATCATCCTATGAAATTTATGCATGTATAGGAGTATAATTATTATGCTATGCTTCTGATCTATCCCCTCGTCAATGAAGATCCTGGTATTTGTAGTTTGCTATGCCTTGTAGACGGGGTTGGTTCCTGTATTCATTGAGATTATGTGAGGATTATTAAAAAATAAATTGAGTAGTAATTAAGGATATAATTCACCTCTGGGTGGATGTGGTATTGTTGGGTGGTTTCAGGAACATCATGGTTTTCGACCCTCTCAATGTAAGTGGAATGTCACCCAGGTTTAAAAGGATCAGACGGACTTAGTGACTAGTAGCTTCAGTGCACGACCACTAGCTATATGGGCTCTCGCTTAGTTGAGTAGGTTGTGGAAACCTCGCGTGGGCAAAGCTAGCAGATGTAGGTATGAGTAGGTGTACCGGCTGCCATTGGGTGGAGGTGAGTGCCTCTGAAAGACTTCGCCTCAATCTTCGGGTTGGGTCTAGTGGGTAAAGTGTGCAAACCTACGCAGAGTGTAAAAACTAATCATGATTAGTCGTATCCCTGGTTATGGACAATTTTGAGTAGCTAGGCCATTACAATTGTTGGATGATCTTGACAGATGAGACGCTCAATAAAAAATTGGTGGGAAACTTAATAATGGTAATAGGTTGGAGTTGGAGGTGCCATTTCAACCATATGTAAGCTAATTGTAGCAAACAAATTAAAACTTGACTATTATGTAGTTATGAGGATAAAATTAGCTTTTCTGCAAAATAACCATCAAGCCTTCCTTTGTTATACTATGCATGTACATGTAGGTCTGTTTTATTATTCTTCCCGTGTAACTTGCCAATACATTCAATGTATTGACCTATGCGGTTGCAACGTCTCATGTTGGAGGATTTTCAGACGAGGAGTAAGGTACCATTAGTGTCGCGAGTCTTCACTCAGCATCGCTAGTGGCTGTGGTGGGACTCATTGTTATTATTCTGCTACTTTTCCGATGTTTGATAGAATAAAGCTACCTAAGTGTTATGCAGATTGTTATACTTTATAAATTCTGGATCATACGTTGTAATAAAGGATGCACTTGTTATTCTGGTATTCATCTATACTGTGTGTGCTAGCGAGTCAATCCAGGGACTAGCACAGTAAAGCACACAGATTCAAATCCTTCGAGGTTTGGTCGTTACACTTGTAGATCTTCCAACTCGATTGATACCTTGGTTTCTTATCCGAGGGAAATACTTGTTGTCGTTGTGCTACATCACTCTTTAAGCTTGGAGGGAAACCAATGCACCTGCAAGTAGCCAAGATTTCTGGCGCCATTGCTGGGGAAGATCAAGTCAAGATCTATCATGTTCCTATATACAAATCTCATCTCCTTGCAATTACATTATTTGCCATTTGTCTCTCGTTTTCCTCTCCACCACTTCACTAAAAATTGCCTTTTTATTTGCCTTCTTTCCATTTTCCTTTTCCTTGGTTGCTTGCTTCTTTTGCCTTCGTGACAACACTCGAAAACAAAAAAATAAACAGGAACATTAAAGACATATGGATCCTCATCCACTTGCTAATCTTTTCAAAAGATCTAATTATGTTGGACCAATTTCTAGTGACTCGTGTGCTCTTGATTATTTTTGTGAAATCTTGCTTGAAAATCGCGAATCTGAATATGTGATGACGTGTTAAAACAAGAAATTCATAAAGTGATTCATGATATCTCCTTGAATCAAAAGCATGATTGAATTGATGTTATTATAAATTCTATTAATATCAATTGTGCTAATAATATGAAAAACTACAAGCTTGGGATGGCAATTTTTTCATGTTCACTACTCATTGTAATGATCATGATTGTGGTGATGCTTTTTGTGATCTTGAAGATTTATTTAATCCTTATGATGAATATGATATTGATAATAATGTTTGCCATAGTATGGAAAGTGGGATTGGAAGAGCGTCAACTTTAGGTAATAATGATCCCACTATTTTGGTGAATTATCTATCTCATGATTTGTTTTTTGAAAAAAGTGGGTTTGGAGAGGTCATGACTTTGGTTAATGTTAATCCCACTACATGGGAAGACTACAAGACTTTTATGTATGTGGATCGTGAAGAGAATATTTTATGTGATAGCTATATTGTTGATTTTGAATATGATCCTACATGTAATTATTATGAGAGATGGAAATACGGTTATACAAACATTCATGTTACTAAATTATCTCTCTTCATGTTGAGATTCCTATTGCATATGTTAGATATTTCTTGTCTTGATAATTAGTTTGCTTATGAGATGCCTATGCATAGGAAGTATGTTTGACTTAAATGTGTCTGTCTTATGCTACATGATGCTCTCTTTGTGTTTCAACTACTATCTTTCATGTGAGCATCAATAAAATCTCAAGCCTGTCTTAATGGCTACAAAGAAACAACTTGTTGGGAGGCAACCCAATGAATACTTTTTTCTGTTCTTGAGTGTTTGCTCAATTATTCTACTGTTATAATTGTATTTTTTGTGTTTTATTTAGTGTTTGTACAAAGCAAAGCCTTTAGGTTTATGCGGGGTATTAGTTGATGTAATCCTGTTGTAAAACATAAACTTTTGCGTCCAGTAGAGAAGTTCCTAAAAATCACAGAAACATCAAAAGTGTTTGAATTTTTACACACTATTAACATACAAATTTCCTACATTTTCCAAGGTTTCAGAATTTTCAGACTTACAGAAATATAAGTAAATTTCGAATCTTTAGAGACCGTTCTGTTTTTAACAGATTCTGTTTTCTTTGTGTTATGTGCTTATTTTAAAGATTCTATGGTTTATGTCAAGGGGCATAAGCCATGGTAAAGTTAGAATACAGTAGGTATAATGAAAAAAGGAATTTGGAATATGTTTTCTGTTGGAAATATGCCCTAGAGGCAATAATAAAATGGTTATTATCATATTTCCTTGTTCATGATAATCGTCTATTGTTCATGCTATAATTGTATTAACAGGAAACAGTAATACATGTGTGAATAAATAGATCACAATGTGTTCCTAGCAAGCCTCTAGTTGGCTACATCGTTAGTCAATAGATGCTCATGGTTTCCTGGTCATGGGCATTAGATGGCATTGATAACGGAATCACATCATTGGGAGAATGATGTGATGGACAAGACCCAATCCTAAGCATAGCACTAGATCGTATTGTTCGTATGCTAAAGCTTTTCTAATGTCAAGTGTCTTTTCCTTCGACCGTAAGATTGTGCAACTCCCCGATACCGTAGGAGTGCTTTGGGTGTATCAAACGTCACAACGTAACTGGGTGACTATAAAGGTGCACTACGGGTACCTCTGAAAGTGTCTGTTGGGTTGGTACGAATCGAGATCGGGATTTGTCACTCCGCGTGACGGAGAGGTATCTCTGGGCCCACTCGGTAGAACATCATCATGAGCTCAACGTGACTAAGGATTTAGTCACACGATGACATGCTACAGAACGAGTAAAGAGACTTACCGGTAACGAGATTGAACAAGGTATAGGTATACCGACGATCGAATCTCGGGCAAGTTCTATACCGACAGACAAAGGGAACTGTATACGGGATAGATTGAATCCTTGACATCGTGGTTCATCCGATGAGATCATCGTGGAGCAAGTGGGAGCCACCATGGGTATCCAGACCCCGCTGATGGTTATTGGCCGGAGAGGTGGCTCGGTCATGTCTGCCTGTCTTCCGAACCCGTAGGGTCTACACACTTAAGGTTTGATGACGCTAGGGTTATAGGGAATTGTTATACGAGGTTACTGTCACAGCCCGAGACCTAGAATTGTTTGTCCTTGCATCTCATGCATGCATTCCTATTTTTTTTCTTTTGGAAATGAAATGAGGAGTGATCAAGGCTCATCATTTACATTTTTGTCAAACAAGCAACATAAATATTGCTTCAAATTGATTCAAGGAAATGTCCCTGATTTTCCAATAAAATATTGGACTGAAATAAAAATTGTCAACCAATATTTTGGATCACAGAAACTTTTTATATTGGATTTTTGATTTAATCAAACAACTATTTCAAATGGAATTATATTTCTATTTATAAATATAGCTTTGTAAATACTGAAACTATTATGTGGTATTGGACATTATATTTATGCCACATGAAAATATTATAAGGATTTTGCAAAATGATTTGGATTTATTTCCAAATCAACACAAATGTTAGCAAATAGAAAACAGAAAAGAATAAAGAAAAGAAAATGGAAAAGCTTACCTGTCGCCCTCCAGGCCCAGTCCACCAGGGGCGAGGAGGTCATCTTCCTCCTGTGCCAGGAGGACGGGCAGAGCCGTGGCGACCTCGCCGTCGTGCCTCGCCAATTCCTGCTTCCACCTCCTCCCTGCGTGTCTGCCCCGCCTCCTCTCCCTTATCTTCGCGCGGCTGAGCCGCCCCGCCCCCTCTGCCTCATCTTCTTCCTCCCCTCCATCTCCTCCTTGCCTCTGCTCGCCATGACCAAGCCGCCGTCAGTCGCAGCCGCAGCCTACGGCCTCCCCTCGCCTCTCCGAAAAGCCCATAAGGACCGTCGTGTCGCCCTGCTCCTCATCGCCACTGGAATCGGGTCCGGGAGCCTCGAAGCACCGCCACTGCCGCCATCTTCCTCATCTCCGGCCGCCGGATGCCATCGTCGATTCGCTGCCAGCAGGGCCTCCTCGAGCGTTCCGAGCCGCCAGTCGAGCCCCCCGTGAGCCACCGGTTCCATTTCTCCTCTTCTCGCAAACGTCTGTCCCCTCTAGCACCAGTTCTGAAGAACCCGAGATCCGGCCGCCACACGAGCTCGTCGCCGGCGCCTCTCCGGCGACCTAGCCCCCCTTCGAGCCCCCTGCACGACGTGGTCGAGCCTGGGCTACGCCCCAGTGCTCTCAGCACTTGATTCCGGCCCCTGTAGTGCCATCTAGGCAACTCCGGCGTGCCTCCACCGCCTCGGACCTCGCCGGCGTCGAGCCGCCGGTGGGTCTGACCCTGTCGACCAGGGGTTTGACCTCCCAGGGTCACAGACAGGTGGGGCCTAGCCCCTGTTAGGTTTTAGTTAATCTCAAAAATTAAATAAATAGGTTAACTAATCTAATGTGTCACTGACTAGTGGGCCCTGGCCATCAGGTTTGACTCTGACCAAGCCAGTTGACTGCTGACACAATGCTGATGCAGTGCTGACGCAGTAATTGATTTTCAATTATAATATAAATCCAGGAAATTGCTAAAACTTGTAAAAATCATAGAAATTAAAATATAACTCGGATGAAAATAATTTATATATGAAAAAGTATCAGAAAAATACAAGGAATCTGATTATGGCATTTTCATGCATGTTTGAAAAAGTTACCAACACCAAATAGGAAAAATGATGAATAGGGTAAATTTAATAAATAGTTTGGAGTTGGAAATTGATACTTATTTGATTTCCACCCCAATTGTTATGACCAAACATTGGTCAATGCAAATCAGTACCTCAAAATACTAACTCCATACATGTTGGAATAATTTGTTATGAGCATCAGGTCGAATCAATTATATGGGTACTTGGAAAGATACCCGGCTTGACGTGATGTTTGAATCCTAATTCAAACCAACTTCAACTTAAGAAATGATAGCCACATTAGCCATGCCACCTTTCATTTCTTGTCTTGAGCATGCATCATAGTGTTGCATTTCCGTGAAGTAATTGTTGTTCTTTCTTGTTTGTCGGTGTTGTTCCCCCTCAGTAAACGATGTCTCCGACGATGTGATCATTGACATTGATGAAGACTCATTGCTATCTTCACACGTGTCAGGCAAGAAACCCCCCCCCCTTGAGCATATTGATATAAACCCACCCTCTCGCTCCTGCTCTCTTTTACTGCATTAGGACAAACACGATTCAACTGTACATGTTATCGGTAGTTGAACCCATTCCTCTGCATGACCTGATTTTGTCACAGTAAATAGTTGAAACCACTTAGCATGAGTAGCTACTGCTTGAGCCTTGTTGTGCTTACTCATCCATGCTTGTTTACAATGCCTGCTATGCGTAGAGTCGTGTCGGGTCTGATCCGTCTGGATGATGAATCGGAATGGTTGTGTTCATGTCCTACAGTGTGAGAGTAAAGGTGTGAATCTGATTTGGTAAAGGTAGCGATGAGAGGCCATGTAGGAGTACATGGTGGGTTGTCTCATTGGGACCGTCCTTAAGAACTGAGTTCTGTGTGTGTTATCCAAGACAAGATACTACCACACATTGGGATACTTAATTGACCCTCTCGTCTTATTAATCGCCTAGATCTCTGTCCAGGAGTTGCAATTAGTTTTTGGTGTTTGTAGGAAAAGTGTTGGCGGCCGTGTTTAGCTCTGCCCGACGGGATAGGCTTCACTACGGTAGATACATAGTGGCACGGTGTACCAAGTGGCACCCGGATGGTGGGCTTGGGAACCCTGCGCGCATCGCTTGGGGCCGTAGAGGAAACCTCGGCCGGACTTCCTTGCGGGTTCAGTCTCAAATAGGCGATAAACCTGGACTAGGGTCTTGCGTGGTTAACGGTCATGGCTGACACCCACACCAGTGCTTCCGCTTGAAGGTTGCCGAGATGCATGACGTGCATATGGTGATAAGTGGTGGGAGCGTGTGTGAAGAAGTATACCCCTGCAGGGTGTTGTAATCTGTTCGAATAGCCGCGTCCTCGGATATGGACTACTTGGAAACATTACGTGGTACATAGACAATTTAAATGGATACTCTAAAACATGCAAGATAAGTGTGAGTGCTATGGAAGGCCTTCTCTTAGGGAGACGAGAGTGGATCCATAGTCGTGTATTGAATGGTGAATATGTGGACTCGTGTGCGCTATCCCACCTCAACGAAAGAACTTGTAGTCGTAGTACAGGTTAGCCAAGAGTCAAAGCTGGCTTGCTGCAATCAAACCCCACAATCCTTTCATTGAAACATGATGCATGTTAGATAGTTCCGATGTAAGACTTGCTGAGTACCTTTGTACTCACTGTTGCTTTATTTATGTTTTTGCAGAGAAGACTTAGACTCATTAAAAGGTTCTACGCGATGTGTTCGATGTTGACCGGAATAGCTTGGGAATCCCAGACAAAGGTCTGGCTCCTTTGGTAGGGTCGTAGTAGCTTTTCAGGCTCTTCCAACCACTTTTAGTAGATGTCTGTACCCAGACATGATTTGCTTCCGCTTGTTGTTTGTATGACTTGAGTGTCGGGTCACGAGACCCCTGTTTGTAATATCATGCTATGTTGACTCTTATGAGTCTTTAATAAATGCTTGAGTCACAGAGTTATGTTGTGATGCCATGTTGTATCTACACATATCGTGCATAATGTGTGTATGTTTGAAATGCATTATATGTGTGGGATTCGACACCTAGTTGTTTGCCTTTAGTATTACTCTTTACAGGGAAATGCCTCTTTGTGATTCCATCGAGCCTTGGTAGTTTGCTACTGCTCGGAACACATTGATTGACCGGCATGTATCCTTCTTTGCTGCTGTGTCTGTCCCCTCGGGGAAATGTCACGCGGTGTAATGGAGTCCTTGTAGCTTGCTACGACTCGTCTACACACGCTGATGACCGACACCTGCTTTGCTGGGTTATGTATGCCTGTCCCTGTACGGTTGTACCGCTGGGGTTTATAACTAGTCATGTCGACCCGGGTTCTTTGTCGTTTGAACGCTAGCAACATATTCATAAACGTGAGCCAAAAGACGCAAACGGTCCCGGCCAAGGTAAGGTGGCAGCCGTGCAGTTTACCGTGCGTGAGGCCGCAAAGTGATGTGATGTGTTACAGGCTAGGTTCTTATGACTCAGGATAGGGGTCCCGACAGCTTTGGTATCAGAGCTTGACTGCCTGTAGGATAACCAAGCCAAACTGGTCGATGTTGTGTCTAGCAACTCTTTAGTTATATAAGGGAATTGTTTGTGGAAGGGAACGTAAGGCTCTTTTTACTCCTTTCCTTGTGTCATTCTTATTCCGAGTCACCCTCTTCTTTATTCTACAGGCTTTAAGAATTAGGCTTCTCATCTATTCATTAGGATGACGAGTTACTATGTTGGAGACTTATAGAGAAGTTGTTGTCTTCCTAGATCAGTGTCTCCATAAGAATTCAATTGTTATGTTGTTAGTTTTCTTGCAGGTTGCTTCATATTTCATGCCCGTACAGCCGTTATGCTGTCCGAGTTTTCCAAAGTTCTTAAATAATCTGATGCAATTGCAAATTCCCTCCTCCTGAGCTAATGTCTTTTGGCCGGACAAAGCACACTAATAATTGTGTTGAGGAACTTTATTACCTCGATGTTTTGTTGAAGTATTAGGAAAAACATGTTACTCTGAAAACTACCCAATAGTCTAGATGTGTGCTATGTCTTCGAGTGTGATAGTTTTGGCCATCATTTTCGGAAAACATCTCGCGATGTTAAATAGCTTGTAGGTACTCTATTTCTGGGTCTTTGAATCCAAGGATCATTCTGCTCATCTCTGTTGATAGTGTTGCTAGTTCCTTTAGAATGATTAGTAACCTTGTTGTAATCCTCAAGGTGCGTGGTATATCATTCTTCCAATACCATGGACCATCTCTGTCAAAAGTTCTTCGTGAACTAAAGATCATAATAAGAGTGCTCGTGATGAGTTCCCCACTTCATATTGTGATTCTATCAACTCCGCTCTTCTACATGGGTTATCTGGAAGGATTATGTTGAACTCGTTCGACATTCTAATCCATGCATCCATAACTCAATAAATCATGTGCTCTTGAGTTGGTCCTATCTAGTTGGATTCTGACCTTCATCTATGAGAGGATAGTTAAGAGTAGTTGTGCATCCATGTTATCGATGCCTATTATTATTTTAGTCTATCAAGTTGTTCTATTCTCGGATGACTGGGAGAAGCAAACTCCAGTACTTCATCCATTTCTTGGATTGGGTCAAAGTAGTTGTATTCTGCAGATCGAAATGCTAAACCAGCTTTTGTTCTGTTCTATCTTGGAGTATTACCCTCTTTTTGTCAAGAGTGTTATGAGAATTGCACCATCTCTTATGAGCTCTTGATGCAGCGATACTTCTCGCTATCATTGTTCATCCCTCGGTTTTAGTGTTGGTTGTAACCGGAATATCGACAAGTGAACCATGATGTGTGAAATCAATACTCCTAGCAATGCTATTGCTTGGTAGCTAATGGACAATAATTTCACTCTTATGGTGATGGTGATTGAATCGTCATTCTAAGATTGACCGTGCTACCTAGTCCATGTTTCATGGTGCACCTTTTGATCAATGAGTTAGGATTTTGTCAATCCCTCGTTCTATTGATCACATCATCTTGCCCTGAAAAGCAAGATTGTTCTCGAGCTTAATAATATATCGGTGGTTCGTGATTTTCCGAATATCTTCTCGGAAGTATTACCAGGTTGTTCCCTGACTGTTATGATAGAGCTCGTGGTCAAGTTGGTTTTTCTATAAACCAACCCCTTCTCCAAGAATCCGTATTGGATACCCCGAGCTAGTTGGTTAAGCTAAACAACAACTTGGAGAGTTGGAAGATAAAAGCTTCGCCTAAACTCATCTCATTTAAAAGGGATATCTTTCTATTGTGTGGGTGTGAAGAAAGATGATATTTTCATCGGTTGATTCGTGTGAGCAATTGTTGCATATATTATCTTGTTCAATTTTGATTTGAGCATGGGCTATCGTCAAATCAAACTCAGAACCAAAGATTTTCGTAGCGGTGTTTTACTCATGGATTTCTCTGAGCATACACCACTATACTCTTTAATCTGACCAATGCTATTATCTTGCTCACATAGTTGTGGAAATCCATTTATATGGGTATCTTGATGAATTGTTGTTGAGCCCATCGGCAACATTCTAATTTGTTCCATGATCTATGTTGGACATCAAGCTAGTGCTGGAAACTTTGTAGACATTGTCTTCGTGTCTCGTGCACGAGGTATATGTTAGGTGTAAGAAGTGATTTCCTCTAATTCATGTGCATCTGATGCAAGTTGTCGCCGTGAATTCGAGAAAAGTTAAATTGTTTCTTCGGAATCATCCCAAGTCAGTCATGCAAGTGCGAAGTATTCTACGGTTTGATAGACTGATCATCTTCACTCCATATGTATCTCCTAGCACACCAAGCCACTGATTGATTTTTTCAAGGAAAAGAAGTTAGGTGTCATTCCTGAAGGTACCAGACGGACTTGCACATGGCTTCTTTGTCCGCAATGATGGTTCCCATCCAGAACTCGGTAGTGTTTTGTTATAAGACTTTTCATGTGTTCACAATTGTCTTGGGCAGTGTGTTCACGTGGGTCTTGCGATCCAGCTCATGTCTTGGAGTTGTCTTCCGTAGTTCATTTCCTGAGAATCATGCAACGTTATCTCGTCGATTTGTGTTGCAAACTTTCTTTCCAAACATGCTGAGTCTAAAGCATCATGTCACCAACCGGAGCTGAATCTCAGGCAGTTATAATGGTTGGAATTTTCCCCAAGAATTATAATATTGGTCTCTATGTAACCCGGTAAAGTGGTGAAATGGCTAACACACCTAGCCGGAAGACTTGATATTTTAATATCTTGCATCAGCAATCTTAGCCATCTTTCGTGTGGTTTTTGTATGACCTATTTTATAAGTTGTTCCTCATGGATTCCCTTTGGTCCCGAAGTCCGACCTATACTTGATGCGCTAGATATCAAGCACGATCTATAACTGGGTTGCGCTAGTACATCAAGGAGAACATTAGAAGCGGAGTGCTAAATGTCTCTCGGTCGATCAACCAGATTTCGTTCCCTTGGCACATCTAAGGTGAAATCTGAGGAGGTGTTGTCTTCCTTTGCATCTGCATCCTCCATCACTATTCATCATGGTAGTATGTTGTGTCACCAGGATCCTTGGCATGGATGTTGGTAAAACTTTGATGAATATGGGAATGCTCAAGTTCTTGAGAGCACGCTCAGACACTAGGTTATATCCTCGGTAATAATTGGATTGTGCCTTCCGTTTGCCGAGTTGTTCTATAACTCTAGTTTCTTTCAAACTAAGTATGCCATTCTTTCAAATTCCTCCAACAATTAATTGTGAATTGCCTTACCCTGGTATGAAGAGTTTCAATGATCTTGGGATCAAAAGTAATTCTTTTTGCCACTTAAAGGAATATATCTATGAGTCACCTTCCTAAGGTGCCCCGTTATGATACGAATGGCAATTTCATCCTCGCTACTTTGAAACCTCGTCACCATCTGATTTAAGCATGGATTTGTTCCCTACCAATTGAACCTTTGTCTTATGCCTCATTTTCTCATTCGTGTTATGTGTTGTGTCTCAGCTCAAGGGACGTTCCTATGTCTCATTCTATGAGTTGATCTTGAGTTGCTCGATCTTCGAGGAGATCGAATCTTATGTCGTCTCTATGTTCTCTTGTCGTCAAACTAGATGAAGACCTCAAGGACAAAGATGTCAAGATCAACATGGTACGATGAATCAACATCCTCGAGAGAAGCAAATGGATCGTGAAGATTGTGATAGTTTAGTGTCCCCTCTTCCTCCTCCCGACTACGCCTGAATCTCGGGACGAGATTCTTGTTTAGTGGGGGTGAGTTGTCACAGCCCCAGACCTAGAATTGTTTGTCCTTGCATCTCATGCATGCATTCCTATTTTTTTTTTGGAAATGAAATGAGGAGTGATCAAGCCTCATCATTTACATTTTTGTTAAACAAGCAACATAAATATTGCTTCAAATTGATTCAAGGAAATGTCCCTGATTTTCCAATAAAATATTGGACTGAAATAAAAATTGTCAACCAATATTTTGGATCACAGAAACTTTTTATATTGGATTTTTGATTTAATCAAACAACTATTTCAAATGGAATTATATTTCTATTTATAAATATAGCTTTGTAAATACTGAAACTATTATGTGGTATTGGACATTATATTTATGCCACATGAAAATATTATAAGGATTTTGCAAAATGATTTGGATTTATTTCCAAATCAACACAAATGTTAGCAAATAGAAAACAGAAAAGAATAAAGAAAATAAAATGGAAAAGCTTACCTGTCGCCCTCCAGGCCCAGTCCACCAGGGGCGAGGAGGTCATCTTCCTCCTGTGCCAGGAGGACGGGCAGAGCCGTGGCGACCTCACCGTCGTGCCTCGCCAACTCTTGCTTCCACCTCCTCCCTGCGTGTCTGCCTCGCCTCCTCTCCCTTATCTTCGCGCGGCTGAGCCGCCCCGCCCCCTCTGCCTCATCTTCTTCCTCCCCTCCATCTCCTCCTTGCCTCTGCTCGCCATGACCAAGCCGCCGTCAGTCACAGCCGCAGCCTACGGCCTCCCCTCGCCTCTCCGAAAAGCCCATAAGGACCGTCGCGTCGCCCTGCTCCTCATCGCCACTGGAATCGGGTCCGGGAGCCTCGAAGCGTCGCCACTGCCGCCATCTTCCTCATCTCCGGCCGCCGGATGCCGTCGTCGATTCGTTGCCAGCAGGGCCTCCTCGAGCGTTCCGAGCCGCCAGTCGAGCCCCCCGTGAGCCACCGGTTCCATTTCTCCTCTTCTCGCAAACGTCTGTCCCCTCTAGCACCAGTTCTGAAGAACCCGAGATCCGGCCGCCGCACGAGCTCGTCGTTGGCGCCTCTCCAGCGACCTAGCCCCCCTTCGAGCCCCCTGCACGATGTGGTCGAGCCTGGGCTACGCCCCAGTGCTCTCAGCACTTGATTCCGTCCCCTGTAGTGCATGTTTGAAAAAGTTAACAGCACCAAATAGGCAAAATGATGAATAGGGTAAATTTAATAAATAGTTTGGAGTTGGAAATTGATACTTATTTGATTTCCACCCCAATTGTTATGACCAAACATTGGTCAATGCAAATCAGTACCTCAAAATACTAACTCCATACATGTTGGAATAATTTGTTATGAGCATCAGGTCGAATCAATTATATGGGTACTTGGAAAGATACCCGGCTTGACGTGATGTTTGAATCCTAATTCAAACCAACTTCAACTTAAGAAATGATAGCCACATTAGCCATGCCACCTTTCATTTCTTGTCTTGAGCATGCATCATAGTGTTGCATTTCCGTGAAGTAATTGTTGTTCTTTCTTGTTTGTCGGTGTTGTTCCCCCTCGGTAAATGATGTCTCCGACGATGTGATCGTTGACATTGATGAAGACTCATTGCTATCTTCAGACGTGTCAGGCAAGCAACCCCCCCCTTGAGCATATTGATATAAACCCACCCTCTCGCTCCTGCTCTCTTTTACTGCATTAGGACAAACACGATTCAACTGTACATGTTATCGGTAGTTGAACCCATTCCTCTGCATGACCTGATTTTGTCACAGTAAATAGTTGAAACCACTTAGCATGAGTAGCTACTGCTTGAGCCTTGTTGTGCTTACTCATCCATGCTTGTTTACAATGCCTGCTATGCATAGAGACGTGTCGGGTCTGATCCGTCTGGATGATGAATCGGAATGGTTGTGTTATGTCCTACAGTGTGAGAGTAAAGGTGTGAATCTGATTTGGTAAAGGTAGTGATGAGAGGCCATGTAGGAGTACATGGTGGGTTGTCTCATTTGGACCGTCCTTAAGAACTGAGTTCTGTGTGTTATCCAAGACAAGATACTACCACACATTGGGATACTTAATTGACCCTCTCGTCTTATTAATCGCCTAGATCTCTGTCCAGGAGTTGCAATTAGTTTTTGGTGTTTGTAGGAAAAGTGTTGGCGGCCGTGTTTAGCTCTGCCCGACGGGGTAGGCTTCACTACGGTAGATACACAGTGGCACGGTGTACCAAGTGGCACCCGGATGGTGGGCTTGGGAACCCTGCGCGCATCGTTTGGGGCCGTAGAGGAAACCTCGGCCGGACTTCCTTGCGGGTTCAGTCTCAAATAGGCGATAAACCTGGACTAGGGTCTTGCGTGGTTAACGGTCATGGCCGACACCCACGCCAGTGCTTCCGCTTGAAGGTTGCCGAGATGCATGACGTGCATATGGTGATAAGTGGTGGGAGCGTGTGTGAAGAAGTATACCCCTGCAGGGTGTTGTAATCTGTTCGAATAGCCGCGTCCTCGGATATGGACTACTTGGAAACATTACGTGGTACATAGACAATTTAAATGGATACTCTAAAACATGCAAGATAAGTGTGAGTGCTATGGAAGGCCTTCTCTTAGGGAGACGAGAGTGGATCCATAGTGGTGTATTGAATTGGTGAATATGTGGACTCGTGTGCGCTATCCCACCTCAACGAAAGAACTTGTAGTCGTAGTACAGGTTAGCCAAGAGTCAAAGCTGGCTTGCTGCAATCAAACCCCACAATCCTTTCATTGAAACATGATGCATGTTAGATAGTTCCGACGTAAGACTTGCTGAGTACCTTTGTACTCACTGTTGCTTTATTTATGTTTTTGCAGAGAAGACTTAGACTCATTAAAAGGTTCTACGCGATGTGTTCGATGTTGACCGGAATAGCTTGGGAATCCCAGACAGAGGTCTGGCTCCTTTGGTAGGGTCGTAGTAGCTTTTCAGGCTCTTCCAGCCACTTTTAGTAGATGTCTGTACCCAGACATGATTTTCTTCCGCTTGTTGTTTGTATGACTTGAGTGTCGGGTCACTAGACCCCTATTTGTAATATCATGCTATGTTGACTCTTATGAGTCTTTAATAAATGCTTGAGTCACAGAGTTATGTTGTGATGCCATGTTGTATCTACACATATCGTGCATAATGTGTGTATGTTTGAAATGCATTATATGTGTGGGATTCGACACCTAGTTGTTTGCCTTTAGTATTACTCTTTACAGGGAAATGCCTCTTTGTGATTCCATCGAGCCTTGGTAGTTTGCTACTGCTCGGAACACATTGATTGACCGGCATGTATCCTTCTTTGCTGTTGTGTCTGTCTCCTCGGGGAAATGTCACGCGGTGTAATGGAGTCCTTGTAGCTTGCTACGACTCGTCTACACACGCTGATGACCGACACCTGCTTTGCTGGGTTATGTATGCCTGTCCCTGTACGGTTGTACCGCTGGGGTTTATAACTAGTCATGTCGACCCGGGTTCTTTGTCGTTTGAACGCTAGCAACATATTCATATACGTGAGCCAAAAGACGCAAACGGTCCCGGCCAAGGTAAGGTGGCAGCCGTGGAGTTTACCGTGCGTGAGGCCGCAAAGTGATGTGATGTGTTACAGGCTAGGTTCTTATGACTCAGGATCGGGGTCCCGACAGTTACTGAAAGTTGTTCGGAGTCCCGGATGAGATCCCGGACGTCACGAGGAGCTCCGGAATGGTTCGGAGGTAAAGATTGATATATAGGATGGATTGGTTTGGACATCGGAAATGTTTCGGGCGTCACCGGTAATGTACCGGGACCACCGGGACCACCGGAAATGGTCCCCGGGGTCCACCGGGAGGGGCCACCAGCCCCAAGAGGTAGCTTGGGCCAAAATAGGGAGGGCAACCAGCCCAAAGTGGCTGGTGCGCCTCCCACAAGGAGGCCCAAGGTGTAGGACGTGGAGAGGGGGGGGGGGGAACCCTAGGCGCTGGTGGGCCTAAGGCCTACCTAGGGGTGCGCCACCCCCTGCCCCTGCCCTGGCCGCCGCACCTCCCATCTGGGGGGCTGCCGCACCACCTAGGGTGGGAACCCTAGGGTGAAACCCCCCTCCCCTCCTCCTATATATAGTGGGGGGTTTTGGGGTTGTTTTACACACAGTTTTCCCTCTCCCTCGGCGCAGCCCTGCCCCCTTCTTCCTCCTCTCCCACGGTGCTTGGCGAAGCCCTGCCGGGAGACCTCGTCTCTCCATCGACACCACGCCGTCGTGCTGCCGGAGATCTTCCCCAACCTCTCCCTCCTCCTTGCTGGATCAAGGTGCGGGAGACGTCACCGGGCTGCACGTGTGTTGAACGAGGAGGTGTCGTGGTTCGGCACTAGATCGGAATCACACCGCGATCTGAATCACCGCGAGTACGACTCCGTCAACCGCGTTCTAGCAACGCTTCCGCTTAGCGATCTTCAAAGGTTTGAAGATGCACTCACCCCTCTCTCGTTGCTGGTCTCTCCATAGGAAGATCTGAATATGCATAGGATTTTTTTGAATTTATGCTACGTTACCTAACAGTGGCATCAGAGCCAGGTTTTCTATGCGTAGATTCTATGCACGAGTAGAACACAAAAGGTTGTGGGCGATGATTTGTCAATTGCTTGCCGCTACTAGTCTTATTCTTTTCCGGAGGTATTGTGGGATGAAGCGGCCCAAACCGACATTACATGTACGCTTACGTGAGGCTGGTTCCACCGACAGACATGCACACCGTGCATAAAGGTGGCTAGCGGGTGTATGTCTCTCCTACTCTAGTCGGATTGGATTTGATGAAAAGGGTCCTTATGAAGGGTAAATAGCTTTGGCATATCATCGTTGTGGCTGTCACGTAGGTAAGAAAGCGTTCTTGCTAGAAACCCAAATCAGCCACGTAAAACTTGCAACAACAATTAGAGGACGTCTAACTTGTTTTTGCAGGGTTTGACATGTGATGTGATATGGCCAAAGTTGTGATGTTGCATGTATGATGTATGAGATGATCATGTTATTGTAATAGGTTTCATGACTTGCATGTCGATGAGTATGACAACCGGCAGGAGCCATAGGAGTTGTCTTAATTTATTGTATGAGAAGCAACGCCATGTGCTTACTACTTTTACTTCATTGCTAACGGTTAGCTATAGTAGTAGTGATAGTAGTAGTTGGCGTGACGACTTCACGGAGACACGATGATGGAGATCATGGTGTCACGCCGGTGACAATGATGATCATGCGATGCCTGAAGATGGAGATCGAAAGAGCAAAGATGATAATGGCCATATTATGTCACTATATTATTGCATTGTGATGTTTATCATGTTTTTCATCTTATTGCTTAGAACGACGGTAGCATAATAAGATGATCCCTCTTAAAATTTCGAGAACGTATTCCCCTAAGTGTGCACCATTGCGAAGGATCGTTGTCTCGAAGCACCACGTGATTATAGGGTGTGATAGATTCTAACGTTCGCATACAATGGGTGCAAGCCAGATTTACACACGTGAAACACCTAGGTTTACTCGACGAGCTTAGCATATACAGACATGACCTCGAATACAAGAGACCGAAAGGTCGAACATGAGTCGTATGGTTGAATACGATCAGCATGAAGTTGCTCACCATGATGACTAGTCCGTCTCACGTGATGATCGGACAAGGGTTAGTCAACATGGATCATGTATCACGTAGATGACTGGAGGGATGTCAATTTAAGTGGGAGTTCATACTTAATTTGATTAAATGAACTTAATTGTCATGAACTTAGTCTAAAAGTTGTCTTTATAAATATTGTAGATGGCCAACGTCAACCTCAATTTCAACGCATTCCTATAGAAAAACAAGCTGAAAGATGATGGTAGCAACTATGCGGACTGGATTCGCAACTTGAAGCTCATCCTTGAAGCAGCTAAAAAGGCTTATGTCCTTGATGCGGCGCTAGGTGACCCTCCCGCTCCCGCAGCATCCCAGGACATTCTGAACGTCTGGCAAACGCGGAGTGATGACTACTCTCTGGTTAGGTGTGGCATGTTATACAGTTTGGAAACGGGGCTCCAAAGGCGTTTTGAGCAACACGGTGCATATGAGATGTTCGAGGAGCTGAAACTAGTTTTTCAAGCTCATGTCCGTGTCGAGAGATATGAAGTCTCCGACAAGTTCTTTAGCTGTAAGATGGAGGAGAACAGTTCTGTCAGTGAGCACATACTCAAAATGTCTGGGTTACACGGTCGTCTGACTTCACTTGGAGTAGAATTTCCGGATGATGCTATAATTGACAGAATCATCCAGTCTCTCCCACCAAGCTACAAAGGTTTTGTGCTGAAATACAACATGCAAGGGATGGAGAAGACCATTTCCAAGTTGTACTCGATGCTCAAGTGTGCAGAAGTAGAAATCAAGAAAGAGCATGAAGTGTTGATGGTCAACAACACCACTAGTTTCAAGAAGGGCAAGGGTAAGAAGAACTTCAAGAAAGACGGCAAAGCCGTTGCCGCGCCCGGTAAGCCAGATGCCGGGAAGAAGAAAAAGAATGGACCCAAGCCTGAGACTGAGTGCTTCTATTGCAAGGGAAAATGTCACTTGAAGCGGAACTGCCCCAAATACTTAGCGGACAAGAAGGCCGATAACGTTAAAGGTATATGTGATATACATGTTATTGATGTGTACCTTACCAGCGCTCGTAGTAGCTCCTGGGTATTTGATAACGGTGCTGTTGCTCACATTTGTAACTCAAAGCAGGAACTGCGGAATAAGCGGAGACTGGCCAAGGACGAGGTGACGATGCGCGTCGGGAATGGCTCCAAGGTCGATGTGATCGCCGTCGGCACGCTACCTCTACATCTATCGTCGGGATTAGTTTTAAACCTTAATAATTGTTATTTAGTACCAGCTTTGAGCATGAATATTGTATCAGGGTCTTGCTTAATGTGAGATGGCTACTCATTTAAGTCAGAGAATAATGGTTGTTCTATTTATATGAGTGATATGTTTTATGGTCATGCTCCGCTGGTGAATGGTTTATTCTTGATGAATCTCGATCGTAATG
Organism: Hordeum vulgare subsp. vulgare; assembly: GCF_904849725.1. Taxonomy (NCBI): domain Eukaryota; kingdom Viridiplantae; phylum Streptophyta; class Magnoliopsida; order Poales; family Poaceae; genus Hordeum; species Hordeum vulgare. Next base: position 8,165,501 of record NC_058521.1, on the reverse strand, counting down.
TTACACATATTCATAGTGTGAATACCAAAAGATGTAAGGTTGATAATGATAGTCCCACATACTTGTGGCACTGCTGCCTTGGTCATATGGGTGTTAAGCACTTGAAGAAGCTCCATACTTATGGACTATTAGAGTCTCTTGACTTTTAATCATTTGACACATGCGAACCGTGCCTCATGGGCAAGATGACAAAGACTCCATTCTCAGGAATAATGGAGAGAGCAACCGACTTATTGGAAATAATACATACTGATGTGTGTGGTCCAATGAACGTTGAAGCTCGCGGTGGCTACCGTTATGTTCTCACTCTCACCGATGATTTGAGTAGGTATGGGTATGTCTACTTGATGAAGCACAAATCTGAGACGTTTGAAAAGTTCAAGGAATTTCAGAGTGAGGTTGAGAATCAACGTGACAGAAAAATTAAATGTCCACGATCTGATCATGAAGGAGAATATTTGAGTCACGAGTTTGGCACACACCTAAGGAAGTGTGGAATCGTTTCACAACTGACGCCGCCTGTCACACCGCAACGCAATGGAGTGTCTGAACGTCGTAATCGCACTTTATTAGATATGGTACGATCTATGATGTCTCTTACCGACTTACCGCTCTCATTTTGGGGATATGCATTAGAAACTGCAGCATTCACTTTAAATAGGGCACCGTCTAAATCCGCTGAGACGACACCGTATGAACTATGGTTTGGCAAGAAACCTAAGTTGTCGTTCCTTAAAGTTTGGGGCTGCGATGCTTATGTGAAGAAACTTCAACCAGAAAAGGTCGAACCCAAAGCGGAGAAATGTGTATTCATAGGATACCCTAAGGAAACTATTGGGTATACCTTCTATCTTAGATCCGAAGGTAAAACCTTTGTTGCCAAGAACGGATCCTTTCTAGAGAAAGAGTTTCTCTCGAAAGAAGTAAGTGGGAGGAAAGTAGAACTTGATGAGGTAATTACACCCCCTCTTGAACAGGAAAGTAGCGCAACGCAGGAAATTGTTCATGTGGCAACTACACCAACTGAAGAGGAAGTTAATGATAATGATCATGAAGCTTCAGATCAAGTTACTACCGAACCGCGAAGGTCCACAAGGGCACGCTCCGCACCAGAGTGGTACGGCAACCCTGTGATGGAAATCATGTTGTTAGACAATGGTGAACCTTCGAACTATGAAGAAGCAATGGCGGGCCTAGATTCCAACAAATGTCTTGAAGCTATGAAATCCGAGATAGGATCCATGCATGAGAACAATGTATGGACTTTGGTGGACTTGCCCGATGACCGGCGAGCCATAGAAAATAAATGGATCTTCAAGAAGAAGACTGATGCAAACGGTAATGTAACCGTTTATAAAGCTTGACTTGTCGCAAAGGGTTTTCGACAAATTCAAGGAATTGACTACGAAGAGACTTTCTCTCCCGTAGCGAAGCTAAAATCAGTTAGAATCATGTTAGCAATTGCCGCCTTTTATGATTATGAAATTTGGCAAATGGACGTCAAAACAGCTTTCCTTAACGGGAACCTTAAGGAAGAGTTGTATATGATGCAACCAGAAGGTTTTGTCGACCCTAAGGGTGCTAACAAAGTGTGCAAGCTCCAGCGCTCCATCTATGGGCTGGTGCAAGCATCTCGGAGTTGGAACATTTGCTTTAATGAGGTGATTAAACCGTTTGGGTTCATACAGGTTTACGGAGAAGCCTGTCTGTACAAGAAAGTGAGTGGGAGCTCTGTAGCTTTCCTCATACTGTATGTGGATGACATATTATTGATGGGGAATAATATAGAGATGTTGGAGAGCATAAAGGCCTATTTGAACAAGAGTTTTTTAATGAAGGACCTTGGAGAAGCTGCATACATATTAGGCATCCAGATCTATAGAGATAGATTGAGGCACCTCATAGGTCTTTCGCAAAGTACATACCTTGACAAGATATTGAAGAAGTTCAATATGGAAAACTCAAAGAAAGGGTTCTTGCCAGTTTTGCAAGGTATAAGATTGACTAAGACTCAGTCGCCGACCACGGCAGCAGATAGAGAGAAGATGAGTTCTGTCCCCTACGCTTCAGCCGTGGGCTCTCTAATGTATGCCATGCTGTGTACCAAACCTGATATAAACCTTGCCATAAGTTTGGTAGGGAGGTACCAAAGTGATCCCGGTATGGAACACTGGACAGCGGTCAAGAATATCCTTAAGAACCTGAAAAGGACCAAGGAAGTGTTTCTCGTTTATGGAGGTGTTGAAGAGCTTGTCGTAAAGGGTTACGTCGACGCTAGCTTCGACACAGATCCGGATGACTCTAAGTCACAGACCGGATATGTATATGTGTTGAATGGTGGGGCAGTGAGCTGGTGCAGCAGCAAGCAAGACGTCGTGGCAGCATCTACATGTGAAGCGGAGTACATAGCTGCTTCAGAAGAGGCTCATGAAGGAATTTGGATGAAGGAGCTCATCACCGACCTTGGAGTGGTTCCAAGCGCGTCGGGTCCAATGACGCTCTTCTGTGATAACACTGGGGCCATTGCCATAGCCAAGGAGCCCAGGTTTCATCGGAAGACGAAGCACATCAAACGCTGCTACAACTCCATCCAGGACCATGTCGAGAGTGGAGTAATAGAGATTTGTAAAGGACATACGGATCTGAATGTCGCAGACCTATTGACTAAACCTCTTCCACGAGCAAAACATGATCAACACCATAATGCTATGGGTGTTCGATACATCACAATGTAACTAGATTATTGACTCTAGTGCAAGTGGGAGACTGTTGGAAATATGCCCTAGAGGCAATAATAAAATGGTTATTATCATATTTCCTTGTTCATGATAATCGTCTATTGTTCATGCTATAATTGTATTAACAGGAAACAGTAATACATGTGTGAATAAATAGATCACAATGTGTCCCTAGCAAGCCTCTAGTTGGCTAGCTCGTTAGTCAATATATGATCATGGTTTCCTTGTCATGGGCATTAGATGTCATTGATAACGGAATCACACCATTAGGAGAATGATGTGATGGACAAGACCCAATCCTAAGCATAGCACTAGATCGTATTGTTCGTATGCTAAAGCTTTTCAAATGTCAAGTGTCTTTTGCTTCGCCCGTGAGATTGTGCAACTCCCGGATACCGTAGGAGTGCTTTGTGTGTATCAAACGCCACAACGTAACTGGGTGACTATAAAGGTGCACTACGGGTACCTCTGAAAGTTTCTGTTGGGTTGGTACGAATCGAGATCGGGATTTGTCACTCCGTGTGACGGAGAGGTATCTCTGGGCCCACTCGGTAGAACATCATCATGAGCTCAATGTGACTAAGGAGTTAGTCACACGATGACATGCTACAGAACGAGTAAAGAGACTTACCGGTAACGAGATTGAACAAGGTATAGGTATACCGACGATCGAATCTCGGGCAAGTTCTATACCGACAGACAAAGGGAATTGTATACGGGATTGATTGAATGCTTGACATCGTGGTTCTTCCGATGAGATCATCGTGGAGCAAGTGGGAGCCACCATGGGTATCCAGACCCCGCTGATGGTTATTGGCCGGAGAGGTGTCTCGGTCATGTCTGCATGTCTCCCGAACCCGTAGGGTCTACGCACTTAAGGTTTGATGACGCTAGGGTTATAGGGAATTGTTATACGAGGTTACCGAAAGTTTTTCGGAGTCCCGGATGAGATCACGGACGTAACGAGGAGCTCCGGAATGGTCTGGAGGTAAAGATTGATATATAGGATGGATGGTTTTGGACACCGGAAATGTTTCGGGCGTCACCGGTAATGTACCGGGACCACCGGAAATGGTCCTGGGGGTCCACCGGGAGGGGCCACCAGCCCCAAGAGGTAGCATGGGCCAAAATAGGGAGGGCAACCAGCCCAAAGTGGGCTGGTGCGCCTCCCACAAGGAGGCCCAATGCGCAGGAGGTGGAGAGGGGGGGACCCTAGGCGCTGGTGGGCCTAAGGCCCACCTAGGGGTGCGCCACACCCTCCCACTGCCCTGGCCGTCGCACCTCCCATCTGGGGGGCTGCCGCACCACCTACGGTGGGAACCCTAGGGGTGGCACCCCCTGCCCTCCTTCTATATATAGTGGGGGTTTTGGGGCTGTTTTACACACAGTTTTCCCTCTCCCTCGGCGCAGCCCTGCCCTCCTTCTTCCTCCTCTCCCACGGTGCTTGGCGAAGCCCTGCCGGGAGACCTCGTCTCTCCATCGACACCATGCCGTTGTGCTGTCGGAGATCTTCCCCAACCTCTCCCTCCTCCTTGCTGGATCAAGGTGCGGGAGACGTCACCGGGCTGCACGTGTGTTGAACGCGGAGGTGCCGTGGTTCGACACTAGATCGGAATCACACCGCGATCTGAATCGCCACGAGTACGACTCCATCAACCGTGTTCTAGCAACGCTTCCGCTTAGCGATCTTCAGAGGTATGAAGATGCACTCACCCCTCTCTCGTTGCTGGTCTCTCCATAGGAAGATCTGAATATGTGTAGAATTTTTTTTGAATTTATGCTACGTTACCTAACATTTTCAACAATACCTATAGTAGAGTTTGGTTTTCTTATACTAACGGATTTCACAAAATATTGTTGTGTTTTGTGTGATTGAAGTTTTCAAGTTTTGAGTGAGATCACGATGGATGATGGAATAAGGAGTGATAAAAACCTAATCTTGGGGATTCCCATGGCACCCCAAGGAAATATCTAAGGAGTACCAAGAAACTAAGCTTGGGGATGCCTCGGAAGGCATCCCTTCTATCTTCTAGAACCCATCGGTAACTTTACTTGGAGCTATATTTTTATTCGTCACATATCACGAGTTTTGCTTGGAGCATCTTGTATAATTTGTGTCTTTGCTTTAGTTGCTGGTTAGTTTGTCATAATAAACCTTCCTGGACACACCCATTTGAGAGAGCTAAATTATGCTATGATTTATTAGAATCGCTCTTTATGCTTCACTTAAATTGTTTGAGCCATGGAATTGCTCAAGTACTTCACTTATATCTTTTTGAGCGTGGTGGTGCTGTTATTTTGACGAAATTTGCTCTCATGCTTCACTTATATTATTTTGGGAGTTGCTGAAATTTTGAAGAAATCCTCTCTTGCTTCACTTATATAATTTCGAGAGTTGAAAATTTTAAAGAAACTTGTGCTCTCGTGCTTCACTTATACTTGTTTGAGAGTTTGTTATTTTCATTGGCAATTTGATTTAAATGAAAATTAGTTCCAAAGTGATGAATGTCCAGGAAAGATATAATAAAAAACTTTTTATGAAGATCGTTGGATATTAAACTTGATTCTTTGCAATAGTTTTGCGATACGAAGATATGTTGATGAGTAATTTTGCTCTAGTAAGAATATTGGTGTTAAGGTTTGTGATTTACTATGCATGCACATGCAGTCAATAATTTTGCTATGAAATTACATCCTACTTGTGTTGCATTATTAAGTGTTCGTTATGTTTAATGTTCACTTATGATGTTTTTTGTTTCTTGGTTGGGCGCTTCTCAATATATTTGCTAACCTTCACTTGTACTAAGCGGGAACGCTGCTTGTGCATCCAAATCCTAAACCCAAAGTTGTGCCGATGAGTCCACCATACCTACCTATACGCGACATTTCAATATCGTTCCAAGTAAATTTGCAAGTGCCAACTCTAATTTTCAAAATACAATTCTATTTTGTGTACCTGTACCGCTCGTGAAGCGGCGAGGGGTCGTCGATATCTTACATGTTAAATAGGTTATTCTCAAGATGAGTATTTTTTCACTTGTCATTGCACGAGAGTATGGCACTAATAGGGATGCCCAGTCCCAAAAATATTTTTTTAATATTTTCAAACAATAAATTCCTGGGAAAGTGTTGGTATGGACGAGACCCGTGGATAAGGCTAGCCGTGGAATGTGAAAGAATGGTGGAAAAGGAATAAACTTTATTTTCAATTTGGGAACTGTCTATAATTTGTTTGGCACAGAGGATATTGGAAACTCTTAGCCGTTCTCGTTGACAGGAAAAGCATTCCACCCTAAAGAGATTATCTCTAAGTTTTTCACTTTGAGTAATGGCACCTCTACAAATCCCTACTTCCCTCCACGAAGGGCCTATCTATTTACTTTATGCATTTTTTATTTTTGAATTTGAGTCTCCATCTTCTCTTAAAAATCCCCAACTAAGGAACACTATTATCACACATGAGCACTGGATGTAGTTAATATTTGAATATGTTGCATCAACGGATCAATGATAGAGCATGATGGGCTAGGGATAACGTTCTTTAGCGTTGATATTTTAAAAGACTTAGTTGCTTGTTGATATGCTTGAGTATTGAAATCTTCATGTCAAATTATAGACCGTTTCTTTGCATCATCAACAAGTCCATATGTCCATGATGAAAAAATGATAAACATGTGAGGTAGCATTTCACAATAAAAAATTCTGTTTTTATCATTTACCTACTGGAGGACGAGCAGGAATTAAGCTTGGGGATGCTCATACGTCTCCAACGTATCTATAATTTTTTATTGTTCTATGTTGTTATGTTATCATTCTTGGATGTTTTATAATCATTTTATAGCAATTTTATTTCATTTTTTGGGAATAACTTATTGACATAGTGCCTAGTGTTAGTTTCTGTTTTTGCTTTTTTTTCCTTGGCAGAAAATCCATATCAGATCAGGTCCAATTGCCACAAAACTTTTTGGAGATTCTTTTGGACTAGAAGGAATCTTGGGGGCCAAGATTGAGCAGGAGACAAGGCCCAGGGGGTCCACTAGACACCACAACGCTAGAGGCCCCTAGCATGGCCTGGTGTCTAGTGGGCCCCTCCCAAAGCTTGTGCACCACATGTCAGCTCTATAAATACCCCAATATTCTCGAAATCCTAGAGGAGTCAACGGAAAATTGTTTCAACCGCCGCAAGTTCCAGAGCCATGAAAACCAATCTAGAGCCCTTTTCCAAAGAAGAACACGATCATGGAGGGGTTCACCATCTCCATTGGTGTTCCTCCCATGATGAGTGAGTAGTTCATATTAGACCTACGGGTCCGTAGGTAGTAGCTAGATGGTTTTATCTCCCATTTTGTTTCTCAATACAATGGTCTCTTGAAGATCCATATGATGTAACTCTTTCTTTTGCGGTGTGTTTGTTGGGATCCGATGAATTGTGAGTTTATGATCATATCTATGAAAACATATGCATGCATGATTATTATAGCCTCGTATTTCTTCTCCGATATTTGGTTTTTGTCTGGCCAACATAACTTTTATCTTGCAATGGGAAGAGGTGCTTTGTGATGGGTTCGATCTTGCGCTGCTCAATCTAAGTGACACAAAGAGACATGACACACACATATCATTGCCATTAAGGATAAAAAGATGGGGTCTATTCCTACATGAATAGATCTTGTCTACATCATGTCATCGTTTTGAAGGCATTACTCTGTTTCTTCATTAACTCAATATACTAGATGCTGCGCGATAGCGGTCAATCTGTGGAGTAATAGAAGTAGATGTAGGCATCAGGCAGTCTACTTATTTCGGACGTGATGCCTATATACATGATCATTGTCATGAATATCATCATAATTGTTTTCTTTTCTATCAATTGCCCAACAATAATTTGTCTACCCACCGGTTGCTATTTTTCTTGAGAGAAGCCACTAGCGAAACCTACGGCCCCCGGGTCTACTTCACATCATCTATTTGCAATATCTACTTTTCTATTTGCTTTTCTACTTTATTTGCTCTTTTGTTTTTAGATCTATATTATAAAAAAAACTAAAAAAATACCTTGCTACGTTTTATTTGCTATCACTCTTATTTGCACCTATCAATCTATCCTGACTTTACCCACGAGGGATTGACAACCCCTCTACGCGTAGGATTGCGAGGATTTTCTATTTGTGTGTAGGGGCTGCTTACATAGTCTTGTGGATCTTTCTACTAGATTGATACCTTGGTTTGTTAACCGAGGGAAATACTTGTCGTTGCTGTGCTACATCACCCTTTAAGCTTGGAGGGAAACCAACGCACCTGTGAGGAGTCAATGTAGCACATCGACGACAAGTATTTCCCTCAGTTATGAAACCAAGGTATCAATCCAGTAGGAAGATTCGCAAGACTATGTAAGCGACACCTACACACAAATAACAAATCCTCGCAACCCAACGCGTGTAGAGGTTGTCAATCCCTCGTGGGTAAAGTAAAAGATAGATTGACAGATGCATATAAAGTGATAGAAAATAAAACGCATGAAGGTATTTTTGGTTTTTTTTGATAATATATATCTGAAAATAAAAGAGAAAATTAAATAGAAAAACGAATAACAAAGTAGAGATTGCAAATAGATGATGTGAAATAGACCCGTGGGCCCTAGGTTTCGCTAGTGCCTTCTCTCGAGAAAATAGCAAACGGTGGGTAGAAAAATTACTGTTGGGCAATTGGTAGAACATCTAATAATTATAAGGATATCCAAGACAATGATCATGTATATAGGCATCACGTCCAAGACAAGTAGACCAACTTCTACGTGCATCTACTTCTATTACTCCACACATCTCCCGCTATCCACCATGCATCTAGTGTATTGAGTTTATGGACAAACAGAGTAATGCCATGAGAATGATGACATGATGTAGACAAGATCTATTCATGTAGTAATAGACCTCATCGTTTTATCCTTGATAGCAATGATACATGCGTGTCATGTCTCTTTCTGTCACTGGGATTGAGCACCGCAAGATCGAACCCATCACAAAGCACCTCTTCCCATCGCAAGATAAAAGATCAAGTTGGCCAGATAAAAACAAAATATCGGAGAAGAAATATGAGGCTATAATAATCATGTATGAATATAATTTCATAGATATGATCATAAACTCACAATTCGTCGGATCCCAACAAACACACCGCAAAAGAAAGAGTTACATCAAATAGATCTCCAAGAGACCATTGTATTGAGAAGCAAAACGAGAGAGAAAACCATCTAGCTATTACCTTGTAGGACTGGTATGAACTACTCACGCATCATCGGAGGAGCACCAATGAGGATGGTGAACCCCCTTGACCATGTTCCTCTCCGGAATGGGCTCTAGATTGGATTTCGTGGCTTCTGCAACTTGTGGTGGCTGAAACGACTTTTCATCGACTCTTCTAGGGTTTCTGGAATATTTGGGGTATTTGTAGAGCTCAAAGGCGGTGGAGGAGGCGCCCGAGGCCGCCACTAGCCACCAGCCACACTAGGGGCCCTGGGCGTGCCGTGGTGCCTAGTGTTCTGGGTGGGTCTCCTCTCGCGATCATCCTTGGCTCCCAAGTTTCCTTCTGGTCCAAACAAATCTCCGTTGCTAAAACCAAATGCCAAAAAACTTCACGGAGTTTCCTTCTGGTCCAAAAAAAACTTCACGGAGATCATCCTTGGCTCCCAAGTTTCCTTCATCTCATATTGATTTTCTACGAAGGGAAAAAATAGCAAAAAAACAACAACTGGCACTAGGCACTATGTCAATAGGTTAGTCCCAAAAATGATATAAAGTTGCTAAAAATGATCATAAAACATCCAAGAATGATAATATAACAACATGGAACAATAAAAAATTATAGATTCATTGGAGACGTGTCTTTGCATCATCCGTGCCTGAAGTTCTGAAAGGGCAATCATCATTTTTGACTGCTGCACAAAGGGTTCATTGACACTCGCACCAAACATGCTCGTAGTAGGAGCTGCTGGTACATCAAAAGTGACATCTGGACCTTCATATTTGGCTTTGTCTCTCCTGGAACCAGCTTTGGATACCTCGGACAACATCAGGGCCAA